>NW_027671248.1:0-205045 GCF_964165515.1 Mesoplodon bidens | reverse complement strand
GTAAAGGATGCTGTCTAAATAAGATCCAGAAAGTTTACTCCCAAAAGTAGTTTAAGAAAGTAATGGTCTTTGTTGTACAGGCTGACACAATGAAGGTTAAGATGGCAAAAAGCCCCTGAGAGTCGTACAGTCAGACAAAAGACTGCTCAGAATCCCAGTCTATTTGACTGGCTGCCAAATGTACACCATATAAGTACTTTTGGATGGTAGTGACCAAGTTCTCAAAACACACACACACACACACACACACACACACACTCTGAAGAATATCAGAACACTTACATTTCAAAGACACAGGAAGAGAAATGCAAGTTTCCCCTAGAAAGCCTTTTGTTTTTTTGAAGTCAGAATTCTGAAAAGATGTTTTTATCAAGCCAGCTTTTTCTAACTTAACTGCATATGCAATAAAAGAGTCCTATCTTAGTCATTTTTAGGGCAAGATTTTCTTTAAGTCCCAAGTAAGTAAGCACTTGTAAATGTAAATTTTGTATGTACATAAACCTGGCCAGGATATCCGTTGGAGGCTGGAAATCTGTTGTTCCTTTTTCTTTTGTATTGAAAGCTAAGTTCCCCATTCTGAGTTCAATTTGTGAAGATCACTTTTATTTTGACAAACTCTATTAAAGTAGCCAATTCAAGGAAGACAGGTTAGTCTTCCACCTAATTACCCAGTCCAACTTTACTCAGTGTCTTTCACCTGAGCAAAGTCTCCCCAGTCTTTCAACTGAGGATAAACCACACAGTGTCTAAACTGGGCAAGATCTTCCCAGTGTCTTTTAAGTGAGGCTAACCCACTTGAGCAAAAGTCTTCCCAGTGTTTTTCTACTGAGGATAAGCTCTCAGTGTTTAAACTGAGTAAAAATCTTCCCAGTGTCTTTCACTGAGGGTGACCCAGGTACTTCTTCTTGAAACCAAGTTTCAAGGATAACCTACTACTCAAGAGAAGAGTTTAACACCACTGAATAAAACTTAGGATCATCAACCAAAACTGGAGATCCAAGAACCAGGAGATACTCACCCAAATTCGTCTGGACACTCTGAGAAAGCGGACAGGCCCAAGAAGCCTCTGCTGGCGCCAGGACTCTGGATCCTCATAGAGTTCAGGCAAAGAAGAAAAGTCTGCTCTGGGCCCCTTCATTGGTTGCCAAGACTGCTGACTGAAAAATATGCACAACCCAAAAGGAGGATTATGTTTTATTTGGCAGATTTTCTGAGGACTTAAGCCCAGAACACAGCCCGTCAGATCACTCTGAGGAACTGCTCAGAAGACCTAAGGGAGGAGTCAACCAAAACCAGGTAGTCAGAACATCAAAAGATTACTATTAATTAAAGAAAACTAGACATCTCAAGTTAAGGACTTTAGCACTTTTCTATGTATGAGAAGATGAAAGAATCTGGGCTCCGTGAAATCATTCCTTTGAGATGCACCTTAACTCTAGAATCAGTACCCTGTTTTTCTCCATCCCGAATCCCCTCAAGGTGCTCAGTTGAGGGTTCCTGCTTTGACGTCTGACTTGATGACTGCAACATCCTTTGTCTACGGATATGGCAGGGAATATTTTTCATCCACGGGTAAGAAATTGAGGAGAAAATTAACATAATTCAAGACATAAAACCATTACAATATTAAAAATTCCCAAATGTCAAACAAACATAAGTACCCTTGACCTGTAAAATGGAAGATGCCAAAGAAGGGGAAAAAAGAAACACTAAAGAAAATGTAGAAAATAAAGCATAAAATAAGATGGCAGAAATCAATAACAGTAGAACAATAATTAAATAAATCAAGATAAATGTTATCATAAGATTTTTAAATTTCAAAAAAAAACCCCATCAAACAAAACATATTGAAAATAAAGTCATAGAGAAAATTTAGAGAGCAAATATGAATGCAAAGAAGACCTGTTAGGTAGTTAGTGAGACGTTAGCAGCAAGGAGGTGACAGTGGTGGGAAAGACAAGAAGAAATTGAGTCACACGCAGCCACCTGGGGACCCTCCCTTGACTCCACCCAGAACGGGAGAAACTATGGTCGGGTGGTGGGCAGCTTATCCTGATAAAGAGAGGCACAGCAACACCAGGGGACTTCTCCAGGCTGTGCATGCCCAGACCAGACAGGCGCATAACCTACAGTAAATCCAAACTCATTATACCATAATTACAATAAATTACATGTGGTTTTGCCCCTCACCCCACCCAGTAGGAATCTCTTGGGGATTCAAGGATGAGAGCATGTGCAGCAGAAAGCTTGTTACATAGCTCAGGACTGTCAATCAAATAATGATCCTTGTCACTCACCCCCACCTCTCTGCAAAATGCTCCTTAAAAGCACTCGTAAGCCTTTCTAGGAATGTGCTTTCAATTTGCAGAAACAGTACACCCATCCCCCCCCACCCTGAGAGTGTACCTTTGCTTCGATATACTTTGCTTTGGGCCTGCTTCACTTCGCTGAAATAGCCTGTTCTCAGAAACAGCCTGCTCTTTCTCTCTCCTCTCTCTCCCTCTCTGAGAGTGTACCTATGCTTAAATAAACTTTGCTTTGTGCTTAAGCTTAACATGGTAGTTTGCGATCCTTTGCTTACTATCATGGAACCAAGATAGCTGGTCCAGGCCTTCCACTGACCTCCTCGGTTGAAGCTATTTTGTTACAAAGCATGTCCACATGGTGACAGACCTAAGTCTAAATTTTGATAAAAGGTTGAATTAAGGTGAGAATATCATATGGGAGGAAAAGACTGTAGGAAAAATAGTAGATGTAGGAGATATGTTTGTGAAAGTGCACATTCATGGCAATATAGCCAAATAAACTCACATGCTCACGTTCCCACTAAAACTGTATAAAATTATGACCAAGAAGCAGAGAATACACATTATTGTAAAGCCCTCATGGGGCATTAAGACATATTTACCATGTGAATCCTTCAGTGAATCTTGTGTTACTGCTAAGGGATAGAAAGTGGTGTCATAAGGGAATTTTGTGTAAGACTCAAAGCTCCCTTTCTATATGGTTCAGGCTGGACTTGAAGCTTCAGGGGCCTGGGAGGATGGGGCAGGAAAGGCAAGGCACACTCAGAAAAGAGAATACATACATAACACACTAGGAATATCTGAAGAGGCTGCTCAAGACCTGGCTCAGCCCCAAGGGTTTGACTCCTAGTCCTACTCTTCACCCTACAGCCCGTTAGGGTCAGGACCTTGGCTCCCCTAACCCATTCCTAGCTTCCGGGTATAGAATGAGTGCACGTCTGAATGTTAATGTTCTCTCAAAATTTACATGTTGAAATCCTACCTCTTAAAGATAGGAGGCGGGGCCATGCAAAAGTGCTTATGAGCTTTCATGAATGGGATTAGTGCCTTATAAAAGAGACTCCAGAGATATCTCTAGCCTCCTCCCATCATATGAGGATACAGAGAGAAGGCTCCAGCTGTGAACCAGGAAGAGAGCTCTCACTACGAGGTGGCCATACTGGTGACTTGATCTTGGGCTTCCCAGCCTCCAGAACTGTAATAATAAATGTCTGTTGTTTTTAATCTACCCAGTCTATGGTATATTGTTATAGCAGCCTTAATGGATTAAGACCACATATTTCAAAATTTATCTGGAGAGTGGGGACTGTCTTATCGTTGCAAACTAAGAAGTTGGGTTGAGACAACATATGAAAGATTTTTTTTTAAGTAGAAAATTATGGATTATTGGATTTGAAAGTACTAGATTGGTTAAGGAAAATGAGTACGTGTGTGTGTGCGTGTTTGCAGTGTGTCCCAAAAGTTTTTGTGCAGTTTAAAGATTTACTAACTCCAGAATTATAAACACTATAAACTTACAAAAACATCATTTGAAGGTTTAACTGTTACCAGATGCAAGTCTGTGTGCCTGATGCACAGTGAGGCTAAATACTGAAACATCAGAATTTGGAGCAGAGAAAGGTTTACACAGTGCCATGCAAGAAGACA
This sequence comes from Mesoplodon bidens, assembly GCF_964165515.1. Classification (NCBI taxonomy): domain Eukaryota; kingdom Metazoa; phylum Chordata; class Mammalia; order Artiodactyla; family Ziphiidae; genus Mesoplodon; species Mesoplodon bidens. Next base: position 201,092 of record NW_027671248.1, on the reverse strand, counting down.
CGTGGCTCATGCCCAGGAAAAACCCCAAACTTCCTGAAGGCTTTCAGCAAAGCCTTTTTAAAGGCAAGGTGAGGGAGGGGCATGGCTAATTGTTGCAAATATCTTGGTGTTGGATCCTTTGTTCTAGCAGCTGGCCAGATGGGTCAGATCCTGGTCAGGTCACGTGTTCCTGTAAACCTCCAACAAAACAATTATTATTCTCTGTTCTGCAACTTTTTATCTCCATGAATGGGCTCTTAAAAGTCAGAGCCTTAGCAATAGGCTATCCTGTATATTTCAGGCTATAGGCAACATTGTTTTCCAAAAAGTGCAGAGCCAGCCTGGGTCACAGGGATGGACAGAGTTAGCTCCGGCAACAAAGCATAAAGATTAAAGTAAAGAAGATCTAATGTGGAGTCAGATTTGTTCTTCCCTATTACATAACTATTTATCATTCTTTCATACTTATGAATTTTGAAAAATAAATTATTTTAATTTTTGTGTGTAGTTCCCTCTGATAGAAAATGAGGCAAAACATACACTATTCACAATTCACAAAACTAAATAAGTGTAAAAGAAATTCAAGTTCTATCCCTGGGTTTACACAAGACACAAACATGATGTGGGAAAGTTGGAGCTGAGGACAAAGGAAATCCTGAGTAAAAATGTCTGTGAAACAGCCAGTCTTCCAGGGTCAGCTTAAGATGTTCAAGAGTTATCAAATTGGTGGGCCTCAAGTAAAGGTCTCTAATGGATGAAGGAACCAGGTTCCAGATGCAATGAACAGAAAATTGGCTAAGGTCTCTCTGACAGGATGAGAGTAGTTGGAAGGAGGGATCTGGAAGCCCCAGGAGGGTGCAGGTGTCTGTGGGTCTGGATGGGAAGGCGGGGCAGTGATTCAGCCTGTTTCTCTTATTGCCCCTCCCCCACACTCAGGAGCCCTTTGTGACAAGGCCACAGCTCTGTGATGCAGGCCTGGGGTTCTGCCATCAAGTGAACTCCCAGTGCTCTGTTGCCTGAGGGCAGCAATGCAATTCAGAAGATGGAGAATCTCTTTTCTTCGAAAAACATTGTTGCTATCTGGCTGAGATGCAGCCCAACTTCCTGGGTGATTAATATCATCCTTGGGTTCCTGTGTGGACTGGTGCTCTTCCTAATGTTACTCCCCTGCTTCCAGAGTAATCCATTCTTAGCACCACCTAGGAAACATAGAAACATCAGGAAGGTAAGAAACCTTTGGCTTAATCCCAGCAGAGATTATCTCTTTTTTTCTTATTCTTGTTTCCACTTTTCTAAACCACCTAGAGAGACTCCTGAGATGGGAACTCTCAGAAAAGTATAGAACATCATCCTTCTAGGGAAAAGCCAGGCCAGAGAGGGGTTAGAGTGGGCATGAGGATTTCTAGCCTAAGATCGTAGACCAGGAGTTCAGGTATGGTAGAGGGCTCCAGGGCAAGTCCCAAATGCAGTGACTAATAATGGTCAAGGACTGGATTACTAAGAGTTCAATCTCTGCAGGAAGGCTGACCCCTGAGCCCTGGTTCACCAGCCACCTACCCACAGCGGGTGTCACAAGTGAGACCTTCCTCTGTGTTGGGGCTGAGCCCCTGAGAGCCTGAGAGAAGAGGCTGGAGTGGAGGTCTGGCCTTGGGAAGCAGAATCCTATCTGACAAAGCTCACGTGGACATTTAGGTCTGAGAATGTGTGTGTTTCTTGATCAGAGGAACAGTGACAGAAGAAATCTATGGTGATTAAAACTTAAAAAATCCTTCTTGGGCTTCCCTGGTGGTGCAGTGGTTGAGAGTCCCCCTGCCAATGCAGGGGACGCGGGTTCGTGCCCCGGTCCGGGAAGATCCCACGTGCCACGGAGCGGCTGGGTCTGTGAGCCATGGCCGTTGGGCCTATGCGTCCGGAGCCTGTGCTCCGCAACGGGAGAGGCCACAGCAGTGAGAGGCCCGCGTACCGCAAAAAAAAAAAAAAACCTTTGCACGCTTCAAAGAAGAAAAACTGAAAATATTGTTATCCACTTTAAAAATAAGTAAAAGGGGAAGAAAACCCACAGAGTTTTAGTTAAATGTAGAAAGTCATGTTGTTCATGAACACAGCTTGCCTAGATAGAGGACAGTGAGAGTTGGGTGTTCGCCCCTCATTTTTTCTTCTCTCTCAGCATCAAGTAGAGCTGAAGGGGAGGAGCAGGAGTAGGAAGAAAAGTGGATCTTTGAAAGGTAAGCCTTTGCCATTCAGCCCTGCGCGCCCCCGAGAGTTAGCTTCCATCTCTCCTAACCCTGAGGGCCCAGCTTCACGGTCTCTGAGGATGCCAGTGGCAGAGCTTATTCCTCAGGAAACAGAGCCTGAGCCTAATTAACGTGGAAGCACTTTGCAAAGGACAAACCCTTTTCAAGTGAGACTTACCATCACTGTCAGGGACATGTGGCCTTGGACACTGATACTTGGGCTCCAGAGTCTAATCCTCCAAAGATTTCCCTTAAAGGGCCATTGCACTCAGCCTCCTGAAAGACTCTTAGGCCTCTGCCTTCACCACCATGACCCAGTCTCCTGATTTCCAGCTTGCAGAGATTGCCTGGAAGAACTGGAGGGGACTCACAACCTGGTTTCACTTCTGCAAAGGTAAAGAATCTTTCCCCTTCTCTCCTGGGTCGTCCTTCCTCCCAGAGCCTATAATGTGACCCCAGCCCTGGGAGGGGGAGCCATGGGAGGGCGTGGCTAAGGCCCTAGAGTGAGGGAGAGCAGGAGCTTTATGAAGTCAGTGTGGGGGCAGAGGAGGGTTCTTGGGCTGCAGGTGCCCACCCCTGCCTGTCCTGTCCAGCCATCCTGGCCCCATCTGCTCTCCTACAGCTGCCTGGGGAGGCTTCCTGGCAAGGACAACTTTCATCAGCTCTCATGTCAAGACCCTCCTGGTGAGGCGTGCAAAGCAGTGCCTGCTGGAGCCTGTGGAAGACACTGCTTGAAGGGTCGGGAACCCTGCATGAACACCTCCTGTAGGGTTTCCTTCCTTGATCCAGACACTCGAGAGGTGCTGGAAGCACATATTATACGGTTTGGGGTAAAGCACAGGTGGACCCTACCCCTCAAGGTCCTCAAGGCCATAAATGTCTTTAAGTTGAAAAAGTTCCAACCCTCCACCGTTCTGCAGTTTGCCTCTTCCCCTGCAGCTACCTGTGTGTCTGGGTCCCACTCAACAGTCCAGTTTGCTGAGTTCCTGGAGAAACCTCCTCAGGCTCATTCAGGAGAGAAGGTGAGAACAGAAGAGTCAGTTCCTACCCTGAAGAGGCCTCTCCTTGTCCCCTCAACTGTGTGTAAGGAAATCCAGAGTGCCCTGGGAGCGATTCCATCTGGTGACTGCCATGGGCCCTCAAAGGCTTCTCTGACTGGACAGGAGGGCAGGCCACCTTCTCAGTCCCTCACACTCAGCCTTGTGGGCAGAACCTGGAAGAGTGAGACTGTGGAATGGGTCAAGAGGGACAGCCTAGAGCCAGGTCCAAGTTCAGCAATGGTCAGGAATGAGCCAAGAGAGGAGAGTGGTGGTCAGGCCTCAGGAGACCCCTGCCATAGGGTAACAGTGATGGAGGTGAACTTAGGATCCCAGTCTTTGAGAGGTGAAGAGGCCAGGGAGGCTGTGGAGGCCAAGGAGTCTCCTGCTCTTCAACCACAGTCTCGTGTTATCTTGGAAACCAAAGTGTTGACAAAATCCCAAACCACAAATGTACATATGAGGAGTTTAGAGGTGCCAGGGGCCAGTAAAAGTTTCCTACTACCTAGAATGTCTGTTTTCCAACATCCAGGTGAGCCATGCCTTAACATGGAGGTTGCTAGTGAGTTTAACTCCAAAGTAAAGGTACAGTCAGACAACCAGCTTCAGGACTTTCCCAAACACAGGTTCCCTGCTGCAGACAACTTGGCTTCTCAGGTGCCTCAGTGCCATCCCCAGAGAGTCCCCACCAGAGACAGGTTAGCTTCCCAGGAGCCAAGTGGCCTTATGGAAGCCCAAAGGAGCAACCTAGGGCAGCAGGAGCCCAAAACTTCAAAACTCCAAGACTCATGGAAGAGCCAGAGCAAGATGATTGCCCCTACTTACAAAAGAGAGGACTGTAGGGGGCATAAACCAGGAGAGCATGAAGAAAGGTTTAAAGAATTAGGGACCTCTCAAGCTGGAAGTATGCGCCACCCTGCCCAGGTCAGGGGAATAACGGACTCTATTGGGAGCAGATGTCTCCAGCGCATGCCAGAGAAGAAACATAGCCCTCCAGAAAGCCTCTTCAGAAAAAGGATGAGGCTATTTTTAAAGTGGATTTTCCCCAAGAAAAAAGTCAATGGTCGAGATGCTCTGCAAAAAAAAAAGCCCATATCAGCCACTGCCCGGAGTCACGGATCAGTCAAAAGCAGATCAATCTTGAAGAGTGAGACTGCTGAGGGTCAGGCACGCATGGCAGCTGTTGGACAGATCCTAGAAGAAAAAAGAGCAATTCACCATGGACTTCATGCCACAAAGTTAAATGAACACAAACTGGAATTCCAAGTCCCAGTATGTGGGTGTTTCTGCTACCATAGGCTTACCTCCTACCCAGAGCAAGGGAGAATGATGGGTTATACAGCCTGTAGTCATAAAGCCACCTCCAAGGGCCAGAGTTGTTCTATGAGGGAAAGGAAAGTCAGACACCAACATAGTTTGAAAAGTGTAAGGTTCGAAGATGAGCAGCTGGGCCTAAGGTGCCTCCCATCCTTGCCCCCCAAGAAGGGTTTGTTTCTAGTTAGTACCTGCCAGTATGGGCCAAGGATTCCAGGTGCCCCAGCCCGCCATCAACACTGTCCAAGGCATTGTCATCTTTGGGGAGGTGTCTTGCCTGGTCGACAGTAAAATCCTTCTTTAGTCTTCCCTTTAGTAGGAAAACATGTCTCCAAGTAAAAATTCAGTCCATGTAGAGAAAATGATTTTCTCATTAGCACATCCAAGATATTTAGTGTTCCCCAATACATGTATATATATATATTTTTTTTTTTCCTAATAAAAGCATAGTGTAATGGCTGCTGTCTGTGCTGTGCACTTTGTCTTCTAGAAGGGATGGGCATGGAGGGAGGTGGACAGTAGCATCACAAGCTTGCTCCTTGTCTCGTGTCCCTTCATTGCACCTTATAATACTGTCATTACACAAACCAAAATTACTCTAACAATGAGACGGGAAAAACCTATGAAACCCACACCCAAGGATCTGGTTCAACCAATCTTTCTCCTTCTTCTATGCTACTTTGAACTTTATGCAACTGTAGTGGATAGGTTTACACGATAGGGCTGGAGATTCCAATTCAGTCTCCAGGAAGTGTCAGAGCCAAGTGGATGGAAGTTTGGGGGGAATAGAGTATGGGCTCTGAGTTCAGAAACAGGAGAAAGCTTGCCCCTGGATCTCTTGGTAGGGAATATACAACATCTGCTCTTAAGAGTTCCTTCTCTCTCTGATGAAGGCTGGGATTGAGATATGCCCTATGAACCCCTTTTAGCTTAGCCATAATAAAATGTACAGCATCACCCTCCCCCACCTCTGTTTTTCCTATACTTTAGAGCAGCAGCAAGGATGGCATTTCCAGCTGTGTGTGTGTAGGTGAGGGGAGTATCAGGGAGGCTGCTGAGGGCTGTGTTGAGTCCAGTCCCATATAAATGAATGGCTATGTTCATGGGTCACCTACCTTCCACTCTATGTTAACCCCAGAGAAGGAGTTTTGGATGAATGGAATAGGGGTGTGACTGTGGGTAGTAACTACCTGATGGTCAAACACTGTGAATTTAGGGTGGGATGTAGGTGTAGAAAAATCACTGGATCCAAGGAAGGAGGCAAAGTGGTACCAGATTCCCATAAATGTGCAGTTCTGAAAGAGCAGCCCCCTGACATACAACCACCATCTAAAGGCCTAAAGGGGAGGAAAAGTTAAGGGTCCAGTAGCTCATCATGGCCCCACCCCAGGGTCTCTACCCTATTCCAACTCTAAGATCACAGACCTAGAGAAACCACCTTTAGGTCAAAACAGAAAGTCAAACTTATAGAAGTAAAGCAAATCAGGGAAGGTTAATCTCTTAATACTATATTTAATAAGCTTACACATCATCTCCTCTTGACTTTTAGAAAGGATAACTTAACAATAGGTGTAAAAGCCAGGACTAGGGAACTTGGGATGTGACTCCTAGTCTGGTGACCTTCACATAAACACATGGCCCAAGGACTGCTCCAGGGGAGAGGTGGGGACTGGCTTGTGATTGTGTAGTAAGCCTTGCCTGTCTCCCAGTCCTTGATCACCCCAGAGCCTGGCAGGTGAAGAAGCAATCAGACAGGATTTGTGGTGGTGTGGAGGTGACCTGTGCAAAGTGGATGGGGCCGGGTGCAATCCAGGAGTGTTCCACTGATCTGCTTCTGGCACAGCTTTTCTTGTCTCCTGACCCCCATCCATATGGAAAAGCAGGGAGATGAGGAAGAATTTCTCTAGAGTGATTTGGTGCTTTCTGCCATGTGCAGGGCGCATGGTGGACACAGCTCCAGGTGGTGTCTTTCTCAGTGTGGAGATTTCTGTTCCAGCTGATGCCCCTGATCCAGATGACAACAGAAATGGACCCCATCCCCCATCCCTGTCAGGCCCCTCAACACGTGGAAATGCTGTGACCTGGGGTGGAGGGGGCAGAGTGAGCACAGGACTGCTCACACCCCTGGTTTCTCCCTGGAGCCAGGCCCTACCTCTGGGCCCCAATTCCCAAGGCAGCCTCCAGAATGGGCACAGCAGTGAGAGTGGAGCCAGGACTTGTGGGAGAGGTCGGTACCCAGAGGAAAGAGTTGACAGGGCTGGGACCTGAGCCTGGCTGCTGCTGGGTCCTCTCAGGGGCACCCAGAAGTGAGTTCTGGGAATATGGGGAAGCTGGACTTGGACCTCTCGGCTCCTGCTGGGAGAGTGCCACAGACAGGTGATGCTGATGGAACAGCAAGAAAACAGAAAGAAGCAAGTCCCTTTGCCCTTCTCTTGCTGCTCCATCTTCCATAAGGTACAGTAAGACAAGAAATTGAGAGACCAAAAGAAAAAAAGAAATGGAGAGACCCAGAGACAATACACAAAGACTTCACAGACACACCTCTCAAGAGAGACTTCTCACGCAAACACCTTTCTCAGAGATCACATACTGAGACCTCACACAGGGACCTCATGTTGCTTCACAGACCCTCAGACAGAAACCTAGCACAGATTTAACAGATTTCCCAGAGATACCTTCCAAAGGGACCTCATACAGAGACTTCACACAGAGATCTCACCCAGAGACAACACACAGAGACTTGGCACAAAGACCTCACAGAGACCTCACATCTATTCTTCAGTATCCATTGACAAGTCTTTCTTAGTGAATAGGAAACCACTTAGCAAACTGGCAGCATGATAAATATATCATCAGTTGTGCCCCTCTGAGATCCACCAGACACTCACTGTCAGCATTACTCTAAATGGGGAAATGTTTGAGAAGTTTTGTTCTTTTGTAATGTCACTGCCTCTGAACAAAAGAATTATACATTCCAAATGTAGATTTGCAAATTTCATTGTTAGGTGTTCATTAGCTTGAAAATCACAAATTACATTTTTTTATTTTTATTTATTTTAGAAGAATGAAGAAAATAATGTTTATTTCTTAGAAATGCATGTAGTACTCTATTTTTTATTTTTAAAAATTTTTATTGGAGTATAGTTGATTTACAAATTTGTGTTAGTTTCAGGTGTACAGCAAAGTGAGCCAGTTATACATATACATATGTCCACTTTTTTTAAAGATTCTTTTCCCATATAGGCCATTACAGAGTATTGAGTAGAGTTCCCTGTGCTATACAGTAAGTTATTATTATCTATTTTATATATAGTAGTGTGTATATGTCAATCCCAATCTCCCAATTTATCCTTCCCCCCTTATCTCCTGGTAACCATAAGTTTTCATTTGTACCCTTTTTTTTTAGGAGAATCACAAATTTTAAGCACAACTAGAACACTGTCAGTCTCCAGTGAGGGAAAATATTTGTCCAGTTTTAGTTATCATCCAGTCAAATGGTATCTGGCACATTTTTTACTTTATTGAGGACAAAACTTAAACTTGAGATGGCTTACTTGTTTCCTTTGGAAACATAAGAAAAACCTGCAACAAAGGTACTCTAGGAATGAAATAAACCAAGAAAGAAGCATCCGGACTCACATTCACTTCCCAGAGGGCTGTGTAACTAGCACATTATTTTGCACATAATAGCTTGCATCAGGTTTGTGGGGTTTGCTTTATTTTTTAACAGGCCAATAATCATGTGAGGATTTTTCACAAGTCAAATTTCTGGTTTTAAATTTTACATTCTGGCAAAATTATGCTTCTGAATATTATTTTATTTCTTAAAATGTGGTAATGCCCTAAAATGATATTACACAATCATAACGTTCAGCTAACATACTTAAAAAGATGGGCTATTAAGGCTTCATTCTTAAATAATTCTATGAAATGCACATTTTCTAAGACATGCAGTTAGGATCCATTTTATATTCATTATAGGGTTAACACATTGCTTTAAAAATTTTTGAAGGATTATAAAATATATGACTTAGCCTATGCTTGACATTATACATGTTACCTCATAAAATTACTGAGGGAAGGATACCTGAATATCTGAATTGAAGGTAGTCTACATTTAATCTACATTTGGCTTATAACAATGAATAATGAAAGGCTTTCATTTATTATATATCTCACACTTTCCAAAGGGTACACTTCTAAAAGACTACTGATTTCTCACTGCTAATAAGCAACCTATTGTCCTTGCCTTGGTAAAATCTATTTTAATGACAGCTGGTTGTCTCCCAGATTATCCATTGGTATTACAGCGTCGCGGTCTTTTAAGAGGAGCGGGGCTGACACGAGGACTCTGGGCTTATTTCTACAAGAAATTTAGTTTTTCTATTCTCCTAATTAACAAATGTATAAGTATTAATTTTTCACTTTACTCCCTTACGTCGTTGAATCAGAAAACAATGGGCTGTGGTCACGTATGTCATCTAATACTCTATCAGATCACTTTGTTTTAATAGTGCAGCTTACTCAGGTAACTTTACTGATCCGAACCAAATGGAATCAATTAGGAAAAAGTTCACACAGGAAAATATCCTTTTCAAAGTTGACTATTTTAACACAGTTAAATAAGCGATTATTTTTTAATCCTTTGAGTTAAAATTGTTCAGGGTGGCCAAGAAAGTCTGGAAACATGAAAAATGTCCATAAAAGCACTTTATTACTATAATACGTTGAATGTGTTGCTCCTCATTATTAATTCACAGTTCATTAAGCTGGGCAAAATCACAATGAGCAATGTGCATTAAAGCAAAATTCCCATCAATCATTTTCCATCTGCCATACATTGTGTCAGATGATTTGTGTGTCTAATTTTCATGGAAAAACTTGTACTTTTACTCCAGAATAAGAAATCAAAGGGGATCAATCTATTAAAAAGATATTAATATTCCCAGACTCTGTGGCCTTCAGTATTTTCTTTTTAAGAAGATTCACCTACTGAAAATCTTATAAATATTTTTACCATTTAATATGCCCAGACAAAATGGATACAAAAATTAGATAAAAGAGAAAACAACAAAAACAGATCCCCTTTGTTTTCAAAACATTTGATGTTTACATCAAAATATTTTGTTGAAAATGAAGTGATTTTTAATCTATAGTTAAAAGACACTCTAATGATATTTAGAACATATTACAGATCTGGATTTTTACAAATAGATTTTTATTTAAAACAGGTCTCACACTGGTATCAATAAACCAGGCACTCTAGAACAAAATGTGGAGATGGCAATTATGCGATGACTTTTTAATACTCCGAGGGAAAAAGAGTTTTTCCAAAGTAGTCCATCTACAATATTAACCCTTAAGATCTACTCCCCTTGATAGGTTTCAATATTATTTTCTGTTTTATACACATTTACTTTATAATTAACTCCTACAGGAGGACATTTCTGGAAATGTTCCCAGATATCTACAGCCACACTTTCTGTCATGATCACACCATGGAAAAAGTAGGGAACATCCAGATCCTGATGATCCAGGGGTTTCATAATTACCCCTTTGAGGTCAGTCAGAATTATAATCATTCCCAGAACAGGGTTGGTCTTTACATTTGTGCCCCTAGACATGCAGATTGTAACACTACCCACCCAAAGGCAAGTTGTCTTCCTTACTCAGGTTTGCAGGGGCACCACTCACTGTGGTAGCTAGAAGAGTCCGTTGCCCCCACCCCGGACCTGCATTCTGTACTCTCCACAGACACATCGTACTACAAATATACAAGTGGTGCTGATGAAACTTCCAGAAAGCTATAAAATAATGCATGCCAGGCATGGTAGATGAGGATTTAGAAAATGCTAACATCTTCTCTAGGAAATAAAGGTGACATACCTATGTGGCTTTAAGCATTTTTGTGCATTAGCTGGCCCCCTGGATCTGGGAAACAGCATCTGATTTTAAAGTTTCTCAGCCTCATTCTCTGCAGTGAAATCTGAAGCTCTTCCTTCCTTCTCTGAGTCCAGAAGCTGGAATTGATACAGTCTGCTCTCTGTGATTTCTCTCTACCATTTGTTTCCAATGACCACTTCAACTCAGATATCTCTCAAATCAGGGATCACTCCTAAACTTCAGGAGGAAGGTCACTGCCCTTTTTATTCCCACCACAATTTTATGCTAGTAACCCTTTACAGTGTCAATAAACTTATTTTGTAGAATGTGCCCCCTGGACTCCACCTGCTAAATCTGTTTTTTGGGCAAATCATTTGTTACTTACCTAAACAAATTTTATAAAATCATATTTCATAAAATTGTATTTTATAAAATGTTATTTTCTTATTTTATAAAATTGGTAAATCTAGGGATTTAGGCTTAATTATTATTTTTAAAAATGTTGGTACTCATTTTGCCAATTTTTCTCTTTTTACATATATCAGAAAATATGTTAAGAACTCAACTGTGAAGATACCACTATTTTTATTTTTTTTCACTTTTCGTACTTAACTTTTATAACAAACCTTTATTATTGCACAGGAAACATGAAAGTTTGTTCCTTGGAAAACATCAGTCTTAAGAACGTACTAAGTTAAAGCTTAGCATGTTAGATCTGCGAGTAGCCTTGCCTTTTTTTTTTTTTTTTTTGCGGTACGTGGGCCTCTCACTGTTGTGGCCTCTCCCGTTGCGGAGCACAGGCTCCGGACGCACAGGCTCAGCGGCCATGGCTCATGGGCCCAGCCACTCTGCGGCACGTGGGATCTTCCCGGACCGCGGCACGAACCCGTGTCCCCTGCATCGGCAGGCGGACTCTCAACCACTGTCCCACCAGGGAAGCCCAACCTTGTCTTTTTTTTAATGTTTTTTTCTGAATTGTTAAAAAAAAAAAAGCCTTAAGAGCTTAGGAACAGAAGCAAATTGAGAATTAAAATCCAACTCATTCAAATGAAGTTTGTCAGAATAGTTTGTGTGTGGAGAGGACAGCTTCTAGGCACTTCAGAGAAACCAGCAGGACAGAATTGAGAATATCCAGCACCTTACAGGGCTTCTCACAGAAATGCTTTAATGCAAAGAGGTGACTAGATTTCACAGGGAGACCAGGGAGAGGATGCAGAGATAATTAAATCACATTCAAGCATCTGTTTACCTGGGAGGTAAGTTCCTTCATATTGTGGTCAGATGCTGTTTAGGGGGACACTGGTGCAGGGGAGGTGTTGGGAGGATGAACTCTTTTCTGAGTGATTTTGCAAGTGTGAAAATTCATCCAACAGAGATGCTAGAAAATTTTGCTCCTAGTAGCGAGCGTCCAACATGATATTTTGGGACAAAAATATGTATTTGGAAGAATTTTTCACAGAAGAGCAGTGATGGGAGGAAAAGATACATATGGGCCTGGCTAGTAATATTCTTCCTTCACAATTTTCTTGTGGGTTCCTGAGGCCTGTTGTGACTGCTTGGAGACCTGGTCCCCAAGCAATGGCCCTCTTTGTCATACTCAGGGTAACCCAGGAAGTTGCTTGTCTGAAGCAGAAAAGGTTCTCCCTTCCACTCATGTCCTCTTGCTGATCAGATGAACACATGGCATCATCTACAGCTGAGAGGTGTTTGTTAACTAGCTTTGTTTCATAGGACACAACTCATATATACTCTACAGTAATGTTTATCCCTGTCTTTTATAATCTCAAGGTAAGAAGTAATCAGTGTTAAAATCATTCTACTGGAATAACAAAGCACATGATTTTTTTCCCCTAATAGTGATTGTATTTGTTTGCTAGGGCTGCCATAACAAAATACCACACTGGCTACTAGGTGGCTTAAACAACAAAAATATATTTTCTCATAGTTCTAGAGGCTAGAAGTCCAAGATCAAAGTATCAAGTTTAGTTTCCTTGAGGTCTCTCCTTTGATGGCTACCTTCTCGCTGTGTCCTCACATGGTTGCCCCTCAGTCTGTGTTCTAAAATTCCCCCCTTATAAAGATACAAGTCATATTGGATTAGAGTCCATCCATATGATCATTTTACCTTAATTTTCTCTTCCAAAGCAGTATTTCCAAGTAGAAGTTAAGCTTACTGTACAAGCAATCAGGTATTTAATAAGAGGCATTGCTATGGAGACAAAAAAACAATGGTTAATAATTGAGGCAAATTTCGGATCAGTTTTTGAGTTCTGAGGGTAGACAGTTGAGAAGATCTCTAAATGTCAGGGTTAAAGCATCTTTTGTAGTTTGAATGTCCATCAGATGTTCAGGTAAACTTTCTGAGTGGTCCATATAGCAACAGGAACGAAGAAGATTGTCTAAACATGAGCTGCTGTGGAGATTTCTCTGAAGTTTATATTAACGGTAACTACCTTCAGTTTGCAGGACTTCAGAAAAAAAGGCAGTTTTAGTTGCAATGATTCCAAGTCAAAAGGGTGGGAGAAAATTTGGAAACACTAGTTTGGAGAGTTGTAGTCAGGTAGTGGAGGAAACTAGAAAAATTCAGGATACAGTTCAGTTTTCAGGTAATTAACAAAACTTCAAGGAAAATTAATAGCACTAGAATCTAATATCCACAATACGTATTTTGGTTTCTATTGAAAGATAATTTTTCCCTCTAAAATCACCCTCATTTCTATCAAAGATAGCCAAATTAAGACAAATTTGTTTGCAAAATAAGTCTAGATTCAATAAACTTGGTCTTATTTATATAAGTATAGCAAGGATTGTGACTGACCATATAGGCTTGTTTTTTATTTTTATTTTTTGCTTTTATTAAGAGAATTTATTGCCTCTCTCTCCTCCCAATAGCTCAAACGTGAAGAAGCAACATCAGAGGAAGACAGACAGACAAATGGCTCTTTGAGTTTGTCCTTCTTGGCACTGGTGAAGGAAGAGGCAGCTTTCTCGAAGTTTTTATCTGCTTAATTGGATGTAGTGGAGAAAGGCAAGGAAAGTCAGAGGATAAGTGAACAGGCTCTGCACCTACCAAGGATGTGTTATCCTCCTAATCGTCCCAGTAGGAATATTCCATTCATGTTCTTTGATCTGATCCTTGCATTGGAAGACACTTCTTTTTTTAATCTCTTTTTTAAATTTAATTTTTATTTTATATTGAAGTATAGTTGATTTACAATGTTGAATTAGTTTCAGGTGTACAGCAAAATGATTCAGTTATACATATACATATATCCATTCTTTTTCAGATTCTTTTGCCATATAGGTTATTACAGAATATTGAGTAGAGTTCCCTTTGCTATACAGTAGGGTCTTGTGGATTATCTATTTTATATATAGTAGTGTGTATATGTGAATCCAAACTCCTAATTTATCCCTCCCCATACCTTTTCCCTTTAGTAACCATAAGTTTGTTTTTTAAGTCTGTGAGTCTGTTTCTCTTTTGTAATTAAGTTCAATTGTATCATTTGTTTAGATTCCACAGATAAGTGATATCATATGATATTTGTCTTTCTCTGAATTACTTCACTTAGTATGATAATCTCTACATCAATTCATGTTACTGCAAATGGCATGATTTCATTCATTTTTATGGCTGAGTAATATTCCATTGTATATATGTTCCACATCTTCTTTATCCATTCATCTGTCAGTGGACATTTAAATTGCTTTCATATCCTGGTTATTGTGAATAGTGCTGCACTGAACACTGGGGTGCATGTATCTTTTGGAAGTATAATTTTCTCCAGATACATGCCTAAGAGTAGGATTGCTGGATCATATGGTAGTTCTATTTTTAGTTTTTTAAGGAATCCCATAATATTCTCCATAGTGGTTGAATCAATTTACATTCCCACCAACAGTGTAGGAGGACTCCTTTTCTCCACACCCTCTCCAACATTTTTGTAGTCTACAGTTTGTAGACTTTTTGATGATGGTTACTCTGACTGGTGTGAGGTGATACCTCATTGTAGTTTTGATTTGCATTTCTCTAATAATTAGCGATGTTGAGCAGATTTTCATGTGCTTTTTGCCCATCAGTATGTCTTCTTTGGAGAAATGTCTGTTTAGATCTTCTGTCCATTTTTTGATTGGGTTGTTTGCTTTTTTGATATTGAGCTGCATAAGCTATTTGTATACTTTGGAGATTATTCCATTGTCAGTCCCATCATTTGCAAATATTTTCTCCCATTCTGTAGGTTGTCTTTTTGTTTTGTTTATGGTTTCCTTTGCTGGGCAAAAGCTTTTAAGTTTTATTAGGTCCCATTTGTTTATTTTAGTTTTTGTTTTCTTTCCTCTAGGAGGTGGATCCAAAAAGATATTGCTGCTGTGAAAGAGTGTTCTGCTTGGATTTTCCTCTAAGAGTTTTATAATATCCCATCTTACATTTAGGTCTTTAATGCATTTTGAGTTTATTTTTGTCTGTGGTGTTAGAAAATTGTTCTAATTTCATTTTTTTTACATGTAGCTGTCCAGTTTTCCCAGCACCACTTATTGAAGAGACTGTCTTTTCTACATTGTATATTCTTGCCTCCTTTGTCATAGATTAATTGACCATAGTTGTGTGGGTTTATTTCTGGGCTCTCTATTCTGTTCCATTGATCTATATTTCTGTTTTTGTGCAAGTACCATACTGATTACTGTAGCTTTGTAATATAGTCTGAAGACAGTGAGCCTGATTCCTCCAGCTCCATTTTGCTTTCATAGTATGCTTTGGCTATTTGGGGGTTTGTGTTTCTATACAAATTTTAAATTTTTCTGTTCTAGTTCTGTGAAAAATGCCATTGGTGGGGGCTTCCCTGGCGGTCCGGTGTTTGGGACTTCACCTTCCAATGAGGAGGATGCGGCTTCGATCCCTGGTCAGGGAGTTGGGATCCCACATGCCATGCAACCAAAAAAAAAAACAAAAAAAAACAAAAAACAAAAACCAAAAATCAAAGCATAAAACAGAAGCAATATTGTAACAAATTCAATAAAGACTTTAAAAATGGTCCACATGAAAAAAGTCTAAAAAAAAAATTCCACTGGTAATTTAACAGGGATTGCATTGAATCTGTAGATTGCCTTAAGTAGTATAGTCATTTTGACAGTATTGATTCTTCCAATCCAAGCACATGGTATATCTCTCCATCTGTTTGTGTCACTTTCGATTTCTTTCATCAGCATCTTAGAGTTTTCAGAGTACAGGTCTTTTGTCTCCTTAGGTAGATTTATTCATAGGTATTTTTTTCTTTTTGATGTGATGGTAAATGGGATTCCTTCCATAATTTCTCTTTCTGATCTTTTGTTTTTAGTGTATAGGAATGAAAGAGATTTCTGTGTATTAATTTTGTATTCTGTGACTTTACTGAATTCATTGATGTGGTGTATCACACTGATTGATATGTGGATATTGAAAAATCCTTGCATCCTTGGGATGAATCCCACTTGATCATGGTGTCTGATCCTTTTAATGTGTTGTTGGATTCACTTTGCTAGTATTTTGTAAATGATTTTTGAGTCTATGTTCATCAGTGATATTGACTTCTTTTTCTTTTTTTGCAGTACCTTTGTTTGGTTTTGGTATCAGGGTGATTATGGCCTCATAGGATGAGTTTGGGAATATTTCTTCTTCTGAAATTTTATGGAATAGTTTCAGAAGAACAGGTGTTTAGTGTTCTCTAAATGTTTGAGAGAATTCACCTGGGAAGCCATCTGATCTTGGACTTCTGTTTGTTGGGAGTTTCTTTTTTTTAAATAAATTTTTAAAAATAAATTTATTTATTTATTTTATTTTTGGCTGCATTGGGTGTTTGTTGCTGTATGTAGGCTTTCTTTTTTTAGTTGTGGCAAGCGGGGGCTACTCTTCATTGCGGTGCATGGGCTTCTCATTGCGGTGGCTTCTCTTGTTGCAGAGCATGGGATCTAGGCACGTGAGCTTCAGTAGTTGTGGCATGCAGGCTCAGCAGCTGTGGTTCGTGGGCTCTAGAGAGCAGGCTTAGTAGTTGTGACCCATGGGCTTAGTTGCTCTGTGACATGTGGGATCTTCCTGGACCAGGGTTCAAACCCATGTCCCCTGCCTTGGCAGGTGGTTTCTTAACAACTGCGCCACCAGGGATGCCCTGTTGGAGTTTCTTAATCACAGTTTCAATTTCAGTACTTGTGATTTGTCTGTTCATATTTTCTATTTCTTCCTGCTTCAGTCTTCGAAGCTTGTACCTTTCTAAGAATTTGTCCATTTCTTCTAGGTTGTGCATTTTACAGGCATATAGTTTCTTGTAGTAGTCTCTTATGAGCTTTTGTATTTCTGTGGTGTCCATTGTAACTTCTTTTTTATTTCTAATTTTATTGATTTGAGCTCTCCCCATTTTTTTCTTGATGATGCTGGCTAATGGTTTATCAATTTTATCTTTTCAAAGAACCAGCTACTAGTTTCATTGATCTTTCCTACTGTTTTCTTTGTCTCTCATTTATTTCTGCTCTGATCTATATGATTTCTTTCCTTCTACTAAATTTGGGTTTTGTTTGTTCTCCTTTCTCTAGTTGCTTTACTTATAAGGTTAGGTTGTTTATTTGAGATTTTTCTTGTTTCCTGAGGTAAGATTTTATCACTATAAACTTCCCTTTTAGAAATGCTTCTGCTGCATCCCATAGGTTTTGGATCTTCGTGTTTTTGTTTTCATTTGTAGGTATATTTTTAATTTTTGCTTTGATTTCTTCAGTGATACATTGGTTGCTTATAGCATATTGTTTAGCCTCCATGTATTTGTGTTTTTTACAGTTTTTTTCTTGTAGTTGATTTCTAATCTCATAGCATTGTGTTTGGAATAGGTGCTTCATATGATTTCAATTTTCTTAAATTTACCAAGGCTCACTTTGTGGCCCAGTGTGTGATCTATCCTGGAGAATGTTTCGTGTGCACTTGAGAAGAATGTGTATTCTGCTGCTTTCAGATGGAATGCTCTATAAATATCAATTAAGTCCTTCTGGTCTAATGTGTCATTCAAGGCCTGTGTTTTCATATTGATTTTCTGTCTGGATGATCCGTCCATTGATGAAAGTGGGGTGTTAACATCCCCCAATACTATTGTGTTACTGTCAATTTCTCCTTTTATGGCTATTAGCATTAGCCTTATATATTGAGGCGTTCCTGTGTTGGGTGAATATATATTTACAATTGTTGTATCTTCTTCTTGGATTGATTCCTTGATCATTATGCAGTGTCCTTCTTGGTCCTTGTTACAGTCTTTATTTTAGAGTCTATTTTGTCTGATATGACTATTGCTACTCTGGCTTTCCTTTGATTTCCATTTGTATGGAATACCTTTCTTTTACCCTCCCACTTTCAGTCTGTGTGGGTGTCTAGATCTAAAGTGAGTTTCTAGTAGGCAGCATATATATGGTTCTTGCTTTTGTATCTATTCAGCCAGTCTATGTCTTTTGGTTGGAGCATTTAGTCTATTTACTTTTAATGTAATTATCAATATGTATGTTCTTATTGTCATTTTGTTCATTGTTTTGGGTTTGTTTTTGTAGCTCTTTTTTCTTCCCTTCCTCTTTTGTTCTCTTCCCTTGTGGTTTGATGACCATCTTTAGTGTTGCATTTGGGTTGCTTTTTCTTTGTGTATCTATTGTAGATATCTGGTTTGCATTTCCCATGAGGTTTTGATATAGCAGAGTATATATAAAGTTGTTTTAAGTTGCTGGTCTCTTAATTTCAAATGCATTTCCAATATCCTGCATTTGTACTCTCCTCTTCTCATGATTGCTTGTTTTGATATCATATTTGTGAGTAGATGATTTCCTACCTTTACTGTATGTTTGCCTTTAATGGTGAGCTTTCCCATTCATAATTTTCTTTTTTTCTAGTTGTGGCATTTTCTTTTTCATCTAGAGAAGTTCCTTTAGCATTTGTTGTAAAGCTGGTTTGATGGTGCTGAATTCTCTTAGCTTTTGTTTGTCTATAAAGCTTTTGATTTCTCTGTCAGGTCTGAATAAGAGCCTTGCTGGGTAGAGTATTTTTGGTCGTAGGTTTTTGCCTTTCATCACTGTAAATATAGTGGGCCACTCCCTTCTGGCCTGCAGAGTTTCTGCTGAAAAAATCAGCTGATAACCTTACTGGGGTTTCCTTGTATGTTATTTGTTGTTTCTCTCTTGTTGCTTTTAATGTTTTCTTTGTCTTTAATTTTTGTCAATTTGATTCATGTGTGTTGGCATGTTCCTCTTTGGGTTTGTCCTGTATTTGACTCTCGGTGCTTCCTGGACTTGAGTGACTGTTCCTTTTCCATGTTAGGGAAGTTTATGGCTATTATCTCTTCAAATATTTTTTCAGCCCCTCTGTCTCTCTCTTCTCCTTCTGGGACCCCTATAATGTGAATGTTGGCACATTTAATGTTGTCCCAGAGGTCTCTTAGACTGTCCTCATTTGTTTTCATTTTTTTTCTTTATTCAGTTCCAAAGCAGTGATTTTCACCAATCTGTCTACCAGCTCACTTATTTATTCTTCTGCCTCATTTATTCTGCTGTTGATTACTTGTAGGCTATTTTTCATTTCAGTTATTGTTTATCTCTGTTTTTTAAAACTTCTAGCTCTTTGTTAAAAATTTCATCTATGTTCTTGGTCTGTGCCTCCATTCTTTTTCCAGTTACTTGTATCATCTTTACTATCATTACTCTGAATTCTTTTTCTGGAAGATTGCCTATCTCCACTCCACTTAGTTGTTCTTCTGGAGTTTGATGATGTTCCTTCATCTGGAACACATTTCTCTGCCTTCCGTGTTTGTAGCCTCCTTTCCTCAGGCTGCAGGATCATGGCTCCTCTCACTTCTGGTGCCTGCCCCCTGATGGGTGAGGTTGGTTCAGGAGCTTGTGAAGTCTTCCTGGTGGTAGGGACTGGTGCCTGCCCACTGGTGGGTGGAGCTGGGTCTTCTCCCTCTTGTGGGCAGGGCTGTGTCAAGTGGTGTTTAGAGGCGGCTGTGGGATCAGAATAACTTTAGGCAGCCTGTCTGCTCATGGGAGGGTCTGTGTTCCCACCCTGTTGGTTGTTTGCCCTGAGGCATCCCAGAACTGGAGACTGCAGGCTATTGGGTGGGGCCGGGTCTCAGTGCCCAAATGGTGACCTCCAGGAGAGCTCACAACAAAAAATATTCCCTGGGTCCTCTGCCACCAGTGTCCTTGCCCCCACAGTGAGCCACAGCCAACTTCTTCCTCCCCAGGAGACCCTCCAAGACCCTCAGGTAGGTCTGACCCAGGCTTTTACAGAGTTACTGCTTTGCCCTGGGTCCCAGTACACATGAAACCTTGTGTGCACCCTCCGAAAGTGGAGTCTCTGTTTCCCCCAATCCTGTGGAGCTCCTGCCCTCAAGTCCCACTGGCCTTCAAGATCAAATGCTCTGGGATCTCCTCCTCTCATTGCCATGTCCCCAGGCTGAGGAGCCTCACGTGGGTCTCAGAACTCTCACTCCTGTGGGAGAACCTCTGTGATATGATGATTATTTTCCACTTTCTGGGTCGCCCACCCAGTAGGTATGAGATTTGATTATATCACGAAAGCACCCCTCCTACCATCTAGTTGTAGCTTCTTCTTTGTCTTTGGATGTAGAATGTCTTTTTTGTATGTTCAAGTCTTTTTTGTTGATGGTTGTTCAGCAGTTAGTTGTGATTTGGGTGGTTTCATGAGAGGAGGTGAGCTCACGTCCTTCTACTCTGCCATCTTTGTCTCTACCCTCTCTCCTGAATGTCACTGTGAGGAGTTCTGGCTTCTTAAAGTCCAATTTTGATTGAAATTCATGAAGGACTTCAGGCTTGACCTCTGGTCAACCACTGTCTATGCAGAATATCTCCAGGGTTAGAGGGAAATCTCCCATATAGGCTCTTTTAAATCTGCTTTGCTGGAACTTTTTATAAGGAATCTCCAGATTAAACTTTTAATAGTCCCTTGAGGCTAAGAAGCCAAGCCAATCATTTGACATCCATAGATTTGGGGGAATTTTTCTCCTCAATGTCCCCCAAATATTCTGAGGTTCTTGCATTTGCCAGGAAGTGACCTTCCTTACTCAGCTAGTAAGGTTGCTGGGAACTCTGTAAGCAAGGTACCACACTATTTTCCCAAGGGGCTTTATTGGCTCCATGAAGTCAACCTTAGTTTCTTAAAGCTGTTTGGTCAAATCTAAGTTTATGTATATCTCTCTCAAATATGACATTCTAGGCAAAACTTTAGTAATATAATCAATGTTTGCAATTATGTGCTATTATAAGGAGAACAGATTCTTATTGAAATTATGCAAATAACTATATTGCCAAGAAAATAAGAATGTTCACTGAAAGCCTCTGAATTCTGGAGGAATCGGGTAGGGAGAAAAAGACAAATGATTCAATTTTGCTTACAAGGGTATAATTTACCAAATTGCTCTAAGCTTCCGAGAGAAAAACAGGGCTTCCCTTGTGGCGCACTGGTGGAGAGTCCACCTGCTGATGAAGGGGACACGGGTTCGTGCCCCGGTCCGGGAAGATCCCACATGCCGCGGAGTGGCTAGGCCTGTGAGCCATGGCTGCTGAGCCTGCGTGTCCGGAGCCTGTGCTCCGCAACAGGAGAGGCCACAACAGTGAGAGGCCCACATACCGCAAAAAAAAAAAAAAAAAAAAGAGAAAAACAAATTTTCCTAAATTTGGAGAAACAAAACTTAAAAAAAAGAACCAGCAATGTTTCAAATTTAAAAATCATAGGGCTTCCCTGGTGGTGCAGTGGTTGAGAGTCTGCCTGCTGGTGCAGGGGACACGGGTTCGTGCCCTGGTCCGGGAAGATCCCACATGCCGCTGAGTGGCTGGGCCCGTGAGCCATGGCCGCTGAGCCTGCTCGTCCAGAGCCTATGCTCCGCAACAGGAGAGGCCACAACAGTGAGAGGCCCGTGTACTACGAAAAAGAAATCATAAAATGGGGCTTTCCTGGTGGCACAGTGGTTAAGAATCTGCCTGCCAGTGCAGGGGACATGGGTTCGAGCCATGGTCCAGGAAGATCCCACAAGCCCCAGAGCAACTAAGCCCACACGCCACAACTACTGAGCCTGTGTTCTAGAGCCCATGAGCCACAACTACTGAAGTCCACGAGCCACAACTACTGAAGCCCATGCACGTAGAGCCCACGCTCCACAACATGAGAAGGCCACGCACCACAACGAAGAGTAGCTGCCGTTCGCCACAACTAGAGAAAGCCCACACACAGCAACAAAGACCCAACGCAACCAAAGATAAATAAAATAAATAAATTTATTTTTAAAATCATAAAACATTATAACCATCTTCTTCAGTTTACTTAGTCCCATGTAATTAATTCTTGTTTTGTTTGATCTTTTGTTAGAAGTTTTATGAAACCATCAATTTCTCCGTTAGGGTTTTGTAAATTCTTACTCAGTTCAGTGTAATGATTTGAAATTCATCAGAAACTTGTGCTCTAGAATACTTGTTAGATCCTTTTCCAAGAATTTCTCTGAACATGAAACACATTTTCAGGAAGCTTTTGTAAAAGCATCTGAGTGAAACCATCGTCTAAGTAATAAAAGACAAATATCCATTACTAAAAATTTGATTCATTCTAATGGAATTGACAAGAAAATTTATCTGTGACACAAAACATTTAAGATAATAACTAGAATTATGACTGATAACATTATACTAGGACATATCCAATTTTAGGAATTTCATATACTTTCTAGAACATTTATATTAATAACATTCACCCTTATGATATAACCTAGAGTTTATGATCATTTATTTAGCAATGCTTCCCATGTAAGTAACATACCAAATAAGCCTAATGAGTTTCATAGCTCTCTTTTCTAATAAGATAAAACAAATCTTTTTTTTTTTTTTTTTTTTTTTTTTTTTTGCTGTACACGGGCCTCTCACTGCTGTGGCCTCTCCCGTTGCGGAGCACAGGCTCCGGACACACAGGCTCCGCGGCCATGGCTCGCGGGCCCAGCCGCTACGCGGCATGTGGGATCCTCCGGGACAGGGGCACGAACCCGTGTCCCCTGCATCGGCAGGCGGACTCTCAACCACTGCGCCACCAGGGAAGCCCAAAACAAATCTTTTAAGGTGTTCCAGGGGGCCTCTGGAAAACCTGAACGTTATTTCCAGGTCAATAAGATTTCATTTAGAATTTGGTTTGGGGGAAAATCTACTTTTTCAAAAATAAAAATGTTTTAAAACACTTTGTCAAATACGATCATATGTCACTGTGAATTAATATTTAGTTATCAATTTAATCAAAGTGACAAAGATTCACATGTAAATACAGATAGTTAAATAGTTGTACAAAGACTTAGCTCTTTTAATATTGAAAGCACTCAGTTTTTCTTCAAAATTATCAAAGACTCATAAAGACAAAATGAACAATATTTGTTTTGCTAGACAGATTACATTAAATGTAAAAAAAAAGTCTTTGTTTACAATTTCTCATTAAGAGCAGACTAATAATTAAGAAAATTTTGCAAAAAGAGAGAAAAAACAAATTTTAATTTTCTACCAGCTTACATTGGATATTAAAACTCAATCAATCACTTTATTAAATTCATTCCAATCTTAGACCTGACTACACATAAAATTCCTTTCTAAAGATTCCTTTTTAACAAACCTCTTACAACTTTCTATGTCCATTTTGGTTTGTCCCTTGTTCTCTTTCCCATTTAGAAGTAACCGGCTTTAGGACAAAAATCACTTAACAAAGTTTTTACATTAACAAAAACATCTCCATACCTTACACTTTTTCTTACCCCAAAACACATTCTAATTTCCTTATAATTCCTAGCAGCTTGAACCACATATATTATTTACAATTCTTAATCCTTTGAAGCTTTAATTTTTTTGTAAAGATAAAGTTAAAATTATTAACTGTGTAAGTATTTTGTGGCTTGGCAAACTTATAAATACATTTCATAATTTCTAGAAACATATTCTACTTCATAGTACAAGCTTTTAATGAAGCACAAGACATGTTTACTAATAGAACCAAACATATTTAGTGTGTAATAAGAGGTCAAAAGTAGGTAAACTTAGACTCGTTCAGCAATTAATATTTCAGTATTTTGTCTTAGTTGGAAATGATCTAGACATTCAATTCATTTAATTTAACTTAGCAAAACTCTAAGGGTACAATTTATCAAAGACATTTAGAAAACTATTTAAGTTGACATAGCAAAAACAATTATTGCTAAAAAAAGTTTACCTAAAAGAATTCTTATCTTATGTCTATTTAATTAATTTGTTCTTAACAATCACTCAGATTACTCATGACAATTTCATAAGATGTTAAAATAGTGTTAGCCATCATCTTAAATTATTATTATTATTACTTTTTTCTGAGAAATTTTGTAAAAGAGATAACATGAGCTTATTTGACTTTTAGTAAAACTACATAGAATAAAGCTATTATACTTAATGCTGATAACTCTTAAGATATGTCTATATTAATTAAACCTAAACCTGAACTAGATTTTACTTACCAAAAATTATCCTAGATCATGTGAATTTGAAAAATATTTGTATTTGTTTTTGTTATATTTTTGAGAATTTTTATATTGCTTGTTGGAATAAATTAAGTTTACTCACTCAGATAGCTACAGTCTTTTATTATTTATGGAGAAGACTTTTAAGTCTTCTTGCCCTTTAAGTGTACTTGCCCTTGATAAACAATTTTAAGGAGACTGTCATTTAGAGTTTGAGCAAGAGAGGGTTTTTGTTTAAAAAAAAAACCTCTTTCTTTTTTTCTTTAAATTTTAGTTTCAGGTTCTAACAATTGAGCTAATCTGGGCTCAGTCTCAAGCAATGTGGCTGTGTTTACATTTCAAAGACATGGTAAGATTTATAACTTTAAGCGACAGAGGAAAAAAATGTAAATTTTCTTCTATGAGTTTTGGAGTGTATTTTTCTATTATCATAAGTCTCAGGGTAATTATTATTTAAAATACTTTTTCTTCTTAAGTACAGGACAATTTTGTTCCAATTATCCTCAACTTTTATAATATCTACAAGAATTTGAGAGGAAGAGGTTTCAGGGTTGGTGAAGATAAATGGGCCTTGACTCGTTCCTAAGTTGCATTTCTGGTTTTGTAGAGATTTGGAAGACAAAGATAATTGTTTCTATTAGCTCTTGAATATTGGCTTCCAACTGATCTTTTCCTAATTATTTGTAGGAGGGCCTAAGGAATTGCTGAGGAGATGGGGCAATTTTTAAAATTTTTCTTAAAAAGAGGAATTCATGTTGGATCTTTAAGTCTAATTTCTGTTATTTCATCTTAATAACGATTCCCTAAGGCTAGCTGTTATACATTATTTTTCCTTTCAATTTGATCCTTCCATAAATATCAATATGACAGCTGTTTATGATGAGAGCTCTCAAAAAGGCAATCATTTAAATACAGCAAATTTAAAGGATCCATCATCTGGCCATTGAGGAGTAAGACCTTACATTAATTTCAAATAGTGACTCAAATCAGTAAGCCTTTTTATGGAACGACCCAGAGGTAACTTTTCAGGCTTAGAATAAATCCTTACCATGGATAAAATAAGCAGACTTTCAGATGGAGAGGGCACAGATGATATAGCCCCTATAATGTGAAAATTCATTTCCAAGGATAATCTAAGAAAGCAAAGGCCTTCATTGCACAGGCAGTAAGGGTGGTATAATGCAAACTGTGTCCCTGGTCTCTCCTGGGAATTTGAGGCACCTCTGATCCCAAACCTACTAATCTGTGACATCAGGCATATGCTACTGGAATGGGACTTTTCCAACACTAACAAGGCAATGAAGGTTGAAACAACAAAGGCCCCTTATGGACTGGGTCCCCTTAGGACAAACTCCTCTGACAGCTGGCACAACAAGACTAGAGTGTGCTGTTTATGACTTTGTGTCTCAGAACCCCAGTCAATTCAATGGGTTACCAGATGCACCCCAGTAAATACACCATCCAGATGGTGGAGACCAGAGATAATATTCTCACTGGACAAAAAGCCAAACTCTCAGGACATAGAAAAATACAGAAGGAAAAATCTCATCCAGTTTTTATACAGAGGACTGACAGCAAAGTTTGTCTTAATAGGCACTGGACTGGAGAGAACTGTTAACTCACCAGTCTGTGAGGCTGTCTCAAACAGCAGGCTTATAGGGCCTATGCCTGTCTTCTGCCCTATGGTTCTTTCTTCTTATGAAACATGACTCAGGAGACAGAGACAAAGAAAAACAGTGACTGTCTCTGGGAGGAAAGGATTAAGAAAAACTGAGATGAGATTACTCATTTCCAAATACCAGATTTTCTATGTCACAAGGATCTTGCTCCATAAGTATTTTCTTCTGCTAATCTAAATTTAGAGATAGAGAAAAGGAGACTCTTAAGCACTTTCCCTCCCACCAGACCTTAAAGGCCTGGGAAGTTGAGGAGATAAGAAATTTTACCTTCTGCTGGCCTTTGTCATGTGTCCTAGGATCTCTCAGCTGCAGCAGTCTTGTGGTGGGAAGCAGGGTTTAGCCAGCCTTCTGGTTGTCTTGTCAGCTGTTGAGGAGGAAGAAATGTCCCTGCCAACCTTCTTGAGTTAAAGAAGTAACAAGGTTTATACAGTCTTCTTGACCCTGCATTCCCTATCTCTGGTGCTAATGATGTCTTTCTACCTCCTGGTACAGGGAGGGCACCATTCACATGAGATATTAATTTCCTGCTTTCATGGAGACAGATAGGAAGGTCAGTGTGTCTCTCTTGCATCAGTCATTTCTTCAGTAACTTTAATTCAAAGTAATATTCCACTGAGGCATACTTTGGAGCATCCTGCCCTGGGCACCAACAAAGTCAAATGGTTTAGAGAGAAAGCAAGTCCCTATGTCAGCAGTGACCTGTGCTCATGGTGATTGTTATTCCATCTCCACAATACCATTGGGCTGGGTGCTCAAGAAACAGAGCTGTGAAAACATAGCTCCTGTCTCTTATAATTTATAGTACCAACTTCCTTTGTGTTAGACAATAATGCTGGTATATTTTCAGGATATACAAATAATAGAAAGAGACATCTATGGTACTTGAATTGTAGTGAGACATTAAAAATTTCCCCCAAAAAAATCTTTTTCTTTATACTTATAAGAAAAAAAAATGTAGATTCATTTTGGATAAGATAAAGAAAATTTATGAAGTGATAAATCTAACCTGAGAAAGTAGAAAAGAACACAGTACACAGGCTCTGAGCATTCTACTCACAGAAAATATTGTCCTGTTCTTTTGCAATATGGACTTGTTCCCCTGTCCCTATGTCTGTCTCTTCCCCTCTCTGTTTCTGCCCCTCTTCTCTCTCTCCCTCACACATACACACATTCACTCCCCTACAAAAAAACCCATTGACTAAATGCTAATTGGCAGGCACTGTGCTCAAACTGAGGCTACAGTGGTGAGTTAAAAAAAGAGATAATTTTTCCATCCTCATCAAACTTATATTCCAAGATGGAGAAAGTGAATACTAACCAAAGAGTCACACAACCATAATATTGCAACCACAACTAACAACCATAACCACTGAGTTAAGCTAAGCAAGCCACTATTGTCAGCTTTCTCTCAACCCTCAGTAGAGTGTGTTCCACTTAAAGGCCTTGAGTAAGTCAATATTCTGTTGAGAAAATCCAGGAAATTTCTCAGTCTTCCACATCTGAAATTATACAGTTTGGAATGTCAGGAACAAGAGTGAGGGGAAAGGTCATTCAGAACTGCAACTAACCAGTTTCTCTCTTTCTGACTGCTGCAATAACCTCCTAGTCTATCCTGTGTTTACTCCCATTCCTCTGGCCTGTTCACAGAGCTGCCAAAGTGGTCCCTTAAAATTTAAGCCTGATTGTGCCACTCTATACTCAAAATCATCCAGTGAATTCAATTTAATTACAATAAATCCAAAGTTCGCACCAAGGCCTCAAAGTCCTTTTTGATCTGTTCTCCCCTTCTCCCATGTCTCTCTTGGCCTCATTCCTACCACTCTCCCCCTTGTTTTCTGTAATCCAGCCAAACTTGCTTCTTCTCCAGCTTTTACTAAAACACTACTTAGTAGACAAACAATTCAATTTAAAT
The DNA here is from genome assembly GCF_964165515.1 of Mesoplodon bidens. NCBI lineage: Eukaryota > Metazoa > Chordata > Mammalia > Artiodactyla > Ziphiidae > Mesoplodon > Mesoplodon bidens. Next base: position 173,534 of record NW_027671248.1, on the reverse strand, counting down.
TGGGCAAAAAATTTAATAAGACACTTAACCAAAGAAGATACATGAATGGTAAATAAGCAACTTTTTTAAATGTTCAGCATTATTAGTCATCAAAGAAAAATTAAAACCACAATGCAAATAACTTCACATCTACTAGAATGACTAAAATTAAAAAGATTGATAGCATCAAATGTTAGTAAGGATGGAGAACAACCAGAAGTCCCATACGTTCCTGAAGAAAACGTGAAATAATGTACTATTTTCGAAAACAGTTTAGCATTAATACAACCCCCTAATTTCACCCCCTAGGAATTTAAATGAGAAAAATATGTCCACACAAAATTTGTACATGAACGTTCATAGAAACAACTTTATTCATGATTGTGAAACTGAGTAGAATCCTGTGGGGCCTTCCCAGTGTTCCCTGCTTCTTGTTTGTAGAAAAAAGCTTTAGTCTCCTAGGCCTCCCTTGATTTCCAAAGAGCAGTTAATGATTATAGAACTGACAAAACTCAGAAACAAAGGAAAAGCAGTCAAGCAAGAAAAGTAACAATAGATTGAAAAACAGTGTTATTTATATCCCTTTCTCCTCAAGGGATATAGATAACAGTCTGACACATATCCTTGATGTGGTGCTCCAAGGACAATGGTGCTTCAAGGACAAAGGACAACCCTCTCTGAAAAAGTGTCAGCGTTACACCCCTTATCAGACCCTTAATTGCCCTCCCCACCATGTTGTGATGGTTATGAAATTCCTGAGCCCAGCTGGGCCATGAGACCTGTCCCAAATAAGAAAAGGCATCTTCCCTGTCCCACTGCCACCCTACAGAAGGAAAGTATATGTGCCTCCACCAATTAGTAAACGAAATTTTCCCCTTGGACCATTCCTTTGTTTTCTGGCTATAAAAACTGATCAATAGCACATGTTTGGGGTCGACTCCCCCAGACTACTAGGAAGTCAGCCTGCTGTTCTGGCAGAGACCCTTTCCTCTAATAAATTCTATCTTCTTTACATTCTGCCTTGTGTCTGGAAATTCTTTTCCAACCCACGTTTGGACCACGACACTTGAGCGTTTTTTGTAGACACTAAGGCTCTCCACCTGATGGAGGATTTGACTACATGCTGATCATGTAGGTCCCAGACTGGTTGGAACAAGAAGGCTGATGGTTAAGGTTCCCAAAACATCACCCTGTCACCTCTCCACCAACTAATCAAAAGAATGTCCATGAACTGATAATTCACCCTGAGACCCTCACTCCTAATGTTGCCTTTAGAAACACTTGCCCAAAAGTCTTCAGGGAGTTTGGGTCTTTTGAGCATTAGCTGCTTGTTATCCTTGCTTGGCATCCTGCAAATAAAACCCTTCACCACAACTGGCATCAGTAGATTGGCTTTGCTCTGTATTGGGTGAGTGAATCTGTGTTTGGTTTGGCAATAATTTTGGCAACCATGAAGGGGCCACCATCCCTAGTGGGCATCTCAACCATAGCACACTGGCCCCTGACCAGTGGCAGCTCATGGATACTACTCAGCAGCTGCTTGAGCACCTTTGTCTCAGAGATGGCCCTGAACACTTGCCACTGACCAGGCATCATTGGCCCATGGCACTTTTCATTTCTGTGGTAAAGGGAAAAAGACACATGCTTTGCTGGTTGAGATTTCTCTAGTAAGTAGTGGAACTTGTGTGTGATAATACCAGGGTATTCATTCTCTTAGCCATTTGGGTCTGTCAGTGGCTAAACATTTTTGGGATTTTCCCTTTTGGGCTGAGGAGTTTGCAACACTGAGAGACTACATTTGTTTGTTTGTTTGAGATTTTAAGATTACCAGCCATAAGCAACTGAGAATGGGTAATCAGAGCTCTGTTTCATCTTATATTCCCTACAGTGTATTTTGCAGAATTGGGAAATTCTTAGCTCTTCGTTTCATGGGCTCATACCCATGAAAAGGAGAAGGTGATATTTTTCTAAAATCATGTGGTCACAGTATTCTTTAGGCTCTGGAGAATAATGACCCAGATGGGGCACTTTTTGACATTCTAAAACTTGTTTTTGCATATGAAAAAGCTGGCTTGTTAAAAGTATCTCTTCACTATTCTGACCAGAAGGAAACGAATCTTACTAGGAGGAACTTACATTTTTCTCCCTGTGCCTTTGAAATGTAAATGTTCTACCCTGGGCTCTAATGTACTCTCACTCACTCTTGTCTATACCATCGCCAATTCCTGAGACTGAGGGGGGAAGAAAGGGGAGAAGAGTCCTTTTTAAACTCAGGCAGGAAAACTGTGAGATCTCTGTTTGTCTGGATGTATGTATGTCCATGTGTACATTACAAATATGTCTCTTTTCCTTTGGATGGTATTATCAAAGTTAGTTTGTAAATGAGCTCTATTTAATTGACTTAAAGGAAATTAAGCACTTATAGAAATTCTCAGAAATATAAAAGAAACTAACTTGAATGAATTTCAGATTCATGTGATCTGAAAAATATTCAATATTAAATGTGGGATAATGGCTGACTTGGTCTAATGTCTCATAAAGTTTTCTTGGGTAATCTAAACATAATTTTTGAGAACAAGTGAATAAAACAGAGGTAAATGAGACAAGAGTTTTTAGGTGAACTCTGGGAATAATTATGTTTTAGGAATGTCTACTTAAAAATAGCTTTTCTGGAAGTTTTAGTAACTTGAAATTTTAGAGTTTAACTAAATTAAGCTAAATGACGAGAATTCATTGAATATCGAGGTCATTTCCAAATAAAATAATATACTGAAATATTAATTACTAAACATTGGCTTCCTTTTACAGAGGAAGTAAAGATATTTAAGACTATTAATAAATATGTTTGCTGTCACACTGAGACATTTTCCATAAGAAAGCACATATTTTTAGAAATTATAAATAGCATTTATTTATAAATTTGCCCATCTACAGAATGCTAATGTAAAGAACAGCTCATAATTGCTTACTTCTTAATTTTCACTAGGAATTTAGGTTTTTAAGACTTGAGAATTCTAATTAAATATGTAATTAAAGCTACTAGAAATAAAGAGAACATTTTAGTATACAGGGTATTAGGATGTGTGTTTTCATTAAAAGAAGGTATGAAGAATAGAAATTTATTTTGTTAAAGAAAAAGGAAGTAATTTTGTCTTAATGCTGGTTATTTCTAAATAGGAAATAAAATAAAGGGCAAGTTAATATGAATATAGAAAGTTGTAGATTTCTGGGGAAAAAGTAATCTTTAGAAAGAAATTCTATGTGTTGTCAGGACTCACTAAGATTAGAATGAATTTAATTGAGTAAATGAATTTTAAGATTAAAAGTAAAGTGGTACAAAAACTTGAAATTTTTTTCTCTCTCTGTTAAGAGAAAAAAGTTTTCTTGGAGTACTGATTTGCTTTTGATTACAGATTGTAAATTTTCTTTACCTTTTAAATAATCTGTTATAACTTTCTGTATTTGCTTTTAACATCTTTCATTGTCACTTTGGTTAAATGGATAAGCATTGTTTCACAGTGATCTGTAATCCTATTTGACCAAGTGTTTTGAAACTTTTTAACATTTTGGATAAACTTCTCAAGGATAGAATCCTAATTAAAGTTAGTTTGACCTCTAGATAGCTTTGGGATGTTTCAGAGGACCCCTAAGTCATCTCAAAGAGAGATATTAAACTAATTAGGATTATTTGGTATGTTATAGGAGGCACTGTCAATTGATTAGAGATAAATGTATCTCCAACCTTCTTAGGTTATACACTTAGATTATACTAAATATCATTAATATAGATATTCTTATAAGTTATATGAAATTAAATAAAATTTCTAAAATTTGAATATGTCAAATTTGTATGTTACAGCAGTAAACAAATTTTTTTTTGTCAATTGCATTTTAACCAGATCTTTAACTGTGTCTTTTTAAATCTTTTTATCATTCATAGATGCTTTTGCAAAAATGCTTCATCTTCAGGAAGATTCATACTAAAGACTTTCTGACAAGTGCAGGTTTCTGATAACTTTCAAATCATACTGTTGAATTGGGTAAGAAATTAAAGAATTCTAATGGAAATCCCAGTGGTTTCATAAAGGTTAAGGCTGCAAACTGTAAACAGCTCAAATGTTCATCATCAAGTGAATGAGTAATTCACATCCGCAGTAAAGGGCAATGAAATATTAATATACATAACATGGATGAATCTCAAAACATGCTGAGTGAAAGAAAACAGGAACCAAATACATACTGTTAGATTCTATTTATGTAAATTTGAGAATGGGAAAACTACAGTCACTGGAAGCAAATCATCATATCACTTTTGTAGGAAGGTGAGGATTGACCACAAAGGAGCCTAAGGAAACTTTCTGGGTAATGGAAATTTTCTGTAGCATGACTGTGGTAGTGATTACACAACTGTATATATTTGTCAAAATTCATCTAACTGTGCTATACACTTAACATGAGTACTATTAGTTGTATGTAAATTGTACCCCAATAGGGGTGATTAAAAAGAAATATATATTATGTATGACATATAAATAAATGTTTACATATATTACATATATATCATGACAATAGAATAAAATATGTTCTTAGTGATTAAATTGCCATTTAGCCAACATCCAGAATGCCAAACACCCTTATTTTTTTCTTGTTTTTCCTTTCCCTAACCTTTCAAAAAGCATCATTTTTAATAGTCACATCAACATTGCTGATTAGGTTTGCAGTAATTTGAAAACACAGAAGACATTCCTTTTAAAAATATACACAAAAGCTTCTTTCATCTGCTCTCTAGATCTTTTTATTCTTATGCCACATTCTTTACACCAGTTGATCAATTGAGTTAGGCACTCATTTACTTTTCCACAAATCTTTGTTGTGCTTCTGCTAGTTCTACATTAGGGACTATTAAGGAGGAAAACCACTGACACAAAATGGTTTCATTTGTGCTAAAGCCCACGACACCACGCATATATTTAATACTTAACCTACTTGCAATTTCGACCTTCACCAGAAATGTTATCTTAATTCTGAAATCTGGAATTTTCTGGTCAGCACCAATGTGGTAATCTGTCACAGGGGCCCTCTCCATCTCCCCCAACCCAAGAAGAAGAGGCAATCTGCATGATAAAACTCAAGGCTTCCCTTCCCTCCAAAGAGAAGATAGTACTGGTCCCAAATAACCTTTTTTCTTTTGCTAATGACTTTCTCGCCCACCCTCCTTTCTATAAAAACCTTCCATTCTGTATAACTTCTCAAAGTGCCCTTCTATTTACTAGATGGGATGCTGCCCAATTCATAAAGCATCAAATAAGGCCAATCAGATTTTCAAATTGACTCAGTTGAATTTTGTTTTTTAACAAGACATGACCTAAAACAAGACAAACATTGCCCCTGTTTTCATCTCAGGTGGCCTCAGCCTGCAGCTGCTTGAAGCAGGATTTTGGTTCCTGACCAGAGATTGAAGTCAGGCCGGGGCAGTGAAAGCACTAAATCCTAGCCACTAGACCACTAGGAACTAGTGGCCAGTGACAAGGTCCTGGCCTGTCTGCTGTGTAGAAATGAATTTCCACAGAGATGGAAAGTAGTGAAACAAGTAAAGTGTTTATTAGGAGGACAAAGAATACATGTGGATAGACACATGGGCGGGCTCAGAGAGAGAGTTGCGCTCGCATGGTAGTTTGAATCATTTTTATGGGGAATTTCTTCCAGGTTTCCTTTGACCAATCATCTTGCTTTGCCTGGTTCTGAGTTCATATTTGGTATACCTCAGGGTCCTCCCATGTTCATGTGCATCTCTTAGCCAAGATGGATTCTAGCGAAGAAGCCTATGGGTAGTTGACATCACTTACTATGGGGTGGTGCCCTCTCCCTTTTTGACCTCCAAGGAACCCTTCTGCACATGTGTAGCTGGGAAGGTCTCCTTGACTTGAGAATGAGGAATATCTAGTCTTTTATCTCTTATCTGGGCAGGGCACAGCCTCCTTTCTCGATTGTCCTGTTATTGATATTTTGGAGTTTCTGTCTAGAGGGAATGAACTCCTGCTGCTTACCCTGGGGCCCATCTATCTCCTGCTTCACTTTCACAAAACTCACAATCTGCTGGGAGAGACAGTCAGAATATGAGCACACACACACAAATAATTTTAAAGCCCGATAGACTTGAAGTCAATAGAAAAGACATTGAAAAAGAAATGGGCCTCCTTTTGATAAGGAAGTCAGAGGTTTCTCTGTAACTTCTTTTGAGAACAATAAGCCATGTCTTTTCCTTCTTCTACATTTTCTCTCCCCACTGCTGACCCCAACAAAATGCTGAAGACAGAATTTGCACTCAACAGATTACTTTTTAAATTGATGTAAAAGTATAAAGTATATTTATGTGCATTAAAGTATGGAAGGGCATACATTTGGAGCATAAAAGCTCAGGACCTGCTGGAAATATCACATAATTGATGAATATAACACTAATTATATAATAGGGAAATTAAAAAGAAATTTCAGGCTGTGTAGAGACTAAATTAAGAGAACAATAACATATATAATAGCTGAATATTTTGGCATTTGAAATTGGAATTTAAAAAATAGATAAGAGAGGAAGAAATAGGAGTCTTAATTAATAACTGAAGGACAGAGGGGGATAGGTAGCTTATTTAGCTTATTTCTGCCTTTTTAGTTGCAGAAAATATCAATTTTGAAACCAGATATGGTTGCAATGTATTAGTTCTGCACAAAGTGCTAGGATGAGTTTCCCCACACCCACAGTTTGGGGATAGTGCTTTACTCATAACTCATCTTTCATGCATTTGCCTAAATTCTTGTGGAATACAGTTGGACTTGCAGCTCATAAATATGACCTTTGGATGTGTTTTAAACACTACTGAACTCCATTTTAATTCTACATATTAAAGCCTCTGGGCTCTATTTACTCTTTCGTTATATAACATTCATTTATCTTATGAAAAACGCTGTGATTCACTGTTGGTCTAGCATTTTTTTTTCACTTATTTGGATGATTTTTAGAATCCAAACTGTATTGTTATTTATCTTGGAAAACAGAAACACTTTCGGGAGTCAATTCTCTGAGTCCCAAACCCCTCACCTGACAGCCTCTTGTGGTGCTGGGCCCTGGAGGGAGGAGACAGCAGGATCTGCAGGTGGAGAGGCCTAGAGAGCTGAGGGTATTATGTGTCTGGTTTATCGCCAAGATTAGTCAAGCCCCAAATTATAGTGTTGAGGGAGAAATTTTTCACGTAGTGAGGTATGGGGAAGTCATTTAGGCTTATACATGGTTCAGTCTAAACTTTGTGTGAACTGAAAGAGCCTGTCAAACACACACAGCACATCTGCTTTAACCATTAAGGAAAAGAAATGTCTGATTCAAAAATAAGGGGAAATGACTCCCTTCTTACGATGTCCATGTTAACACCCTCTCGAAGACGAGCTTCCTTTCCCAGGTACCAGGATCCTACTGTCTCACTAGATATGTCCTCAATCTGTCTCTTTTTAAATCTTTAAGGAATAGACCCCTGTCATGTTTGATGTATGTTCTTTGCTCTGATAAAGTATAAGACTACCATGCTTCAGCGGAGAAGTTCCTTAGAGCCTTTTGAGGGGCTGCCTCCTAGATTATAGCCCTCAGCTTGGCTCAAATAAAACTGTTTTCTGTTCCTATTATAAATTCTTTATTATTTCCCTCCACAGTGTGTTACTCCTTATGAAGTCCAGCTGTTCTAGGCTGACACCAAGCCACCCTGAAGCAGCCATCGTGTCTTCATTGCCTCTTTCTTACATCTGGGTCCTTGAAGGTTGCTGAGATCATACTTGCTTGTCTGTGTCCATGCAACCCAGGGCAGAGCCCAGGTCCTCCCACCAGGGCCCTGGATTCTGGTACCAAACCCAGGAGAAGGTGTGCTCTAGTTATATCAGCCTCACCTGGCACCAAGGCCAACATCGTCATGTGTTTTTTCCCAGACTTCTTCTGTGGGAAAGGGTTTTGTGATGTCTTGTTTTCCCTAGTTCACCCTAGAGAGATGCAAGGAGGAAGTCTGACGCAGACTTTCCAGCTTACAAACATCTGAGGGCTGTGTCTCAGGTCAGGATCAAAGTTCCCTTTTCCATGGGCATTCAAGTCAGTGAGGCAGCCTGACTTGAGGGCCAGGACTCTGCCTGTGTAGTCCTGGAGTTGATGGCTGAAGGCTGGGGACAGGGGCGCTGCAGTTCTGCCCAAGGGGAATTAAAGGCCAGAACGCCCTGGTTTCTGCAGGAGTCTGATAATCTCCTGGAATGTATGCCAGTTAACATATAATTTCTTTATCCTATTTATTCATTATTGTTATTTCTCATTGTACTTTGGGACTCAATTTTTTATTGTTATAGAAATCCAATGTTTTCAAAGATTCTCCCTCAAGGATTCTACTGTTAACATTTTTCATTAAGAGAAATGCCTGTCTATTCCAATCTTTTTTTCCCTCCATTATTTACTGTGTCTTTTCTAGGTCTTGTCCTTGTCTCCTGGGCCACAGTCAGTAATGTCTCCACTTATGTATTCTGAGTGTGTGATCATTTGGTCCAAGGGATTCTGCTGAATGAAGTATAAATTCTGATATCTTTCTCTTGCAAACTTTCAAAAACTACAAATAAAATGAAGATATGGGCAATATAAAATGAAAATATGATTTTCCATTCTTATTAATATCTATCTCTATATTTCAATAGAATTCAATTATCGGCCCCTGATGACTATATTTTTCAAAAGAATTCCCTAAATAATTATCAGTAATTCACTACTCCAATGTAATGTAGAAGATATTCTTAGTGTATTCTTCAAATTCCTGTTGATGGAATGCTCAAGTTCCCTATAACAAATTGAGCTCCTATATTCCCTCTGAATAATAAAACTAAGATATGTTTGCTAAAGATTGTTGAAAAACAACATTTTAGCTTGACATGGGCAGTACAAGTATAGTATCACTAAGCGTGAAAATTTAGTATATGTCCTGTGGACTACCAATTTCATGTTCCACAATCACAATCTAACCATTTAAATACAGAATTATTTCCTAATTCTCGTTATATAAATCTCATTATAAATAACAAGCATTTTGAAAGGTTTAAATTTTTAACTATAGCTAATTAATTTGTACCTTTTCTTTCCTATCAACAAAAATTGACTTTCATGGTTAACTCAGTTAGAAAATAAAACAGCACAATAGGAAAGAAGTAAAATATCTCCATTGCCTACAATATATAATAATATATATATAAATATGCTGATGAAGAAAACGTGGGTCTGCTCTCCCATGTGCAGTAAAGCAAATCTACTGACACCAGGTTATGGCAAAGGAAAGTGCAGCATTTACTGCAGGTGCCAGGCAGGGAGTTCAGGTCAGCTAGTGCTCAAAACCCCTGAACTCCCTTTCCTGATGGGTTTCATGAAAGCATTTTTAAATACCAGGTGAGAGAGGGGAATCACAGGGTATGTGATCAGCTCCTGCACCATTCTTTGATTGGTTGATGTGAGGTAACAGAGCAGTGTCACAGTGGTTAACATTATCAAACCGCAGGCTCCAGTAAAAGATCTCCTACTTAAAACAGTTTTAAAACTTAATAAAAATAAACATTAACTGAGTAGAGGGAAGGTATCCTCAATTTCAGAACAGTGTAAAGTCAGCAAATATCACAACTGGTGCACCCCTTGAAGATACTGATCTTGACTGGTTGCAATTTTTAAGAAAACACATTTGGGTAAAATTAACTCTGCACTTAAAAAAATTGAGTCACAGGTTTTAGGTTTTCTAAATGCTCTAAAAGGACTTATTTTTCCTTTCCAAGAAGGGACTTTCAACCTCCCCCAAAGTAAAAGGGCAGTGCCTATTGTATTGCTTTCTCTCACTGAACACACCGAAGAAAAATTGCATCATGTTGGTGTCTATCTGAATAATGTGCTCAGGGCTCTCCCTGAGTCATTGCATGGTTCTCATTTGCACGTGGGAGCCAATGGGTCTAAGTGCAGGCCACCACAAGATGTGCCACTATGGCATGTGGATTATTTTGAGCTGAAAACAATCAAGGCCCAAAAGACACAGGAAGAGCCTTTGAACTTCCCCCTTATTCCCTAAAATAATTTAAGACAGGAGGCCTGTCCCAGGAAGAAGCTATCACTAGAGATAAATGTAGTATAATACTAGGTGTGGTAGAACAGGAGGAACATTGAAAAGCCCATTTGATCAAAATCCTCTCTGTGGGGCTTCCCTGGTGGCGCAGTGGTTGAGAGTCTGCCTGCCGATGCAGGGGACACGGGTTCGTGCCCCGGTCTGGGAAGATCCCACATGCTGTGGAGCAGCTGGGCCCGTGAGCCATGGCCGCTGGGCCTGCGCGTCCGGAGCCTGTGCTCCGCAATGGGAGGGGCCACAACAGTGAGAGGCCCTCGTACCACAAAAAAAAAAAAAAAATCTTCTGAAAATATCTAACTATCTGAAGGCCTGTTCTGCCGGGTTTTCCCAGAGCATAGACTGCCTCATTCCTGATCTCTGTCCTGAATTCCATTCAGGGTGTGTTGAAGGTTGTGAAACAAAATTTATATTTTATGGCAAGACAAGAGAAATTTAAACATAAATTCTTCTCTGCCCTTTGGTCTCCTCTCTCCCCACACTGTGCATTGTGCATCTGCATTATACATTGACCAAAACTCCCCCATAGGCAGGAACACTTGCTCAACCATAAAGAGCAACATTCTCCTAACATCAACAAGACAACTCCCTCCTTAAGAGATAACATTTCTTCTTGACCTTGTAAGGGGTTACATGACCAGCAGGATGGCACTTAGATCTGAATTATGTAAACGTTCAATAAAATGTCATTTGATGTACAGCCCTCTGTCTCAAAAAAAAACTTATACACCTCCCTGGATTTCTAATGGGCAGAACAGTTTTCAGAGTTTTCTGAGATGCTCTTCCCAGGTTATAATCCTCAAATTTGGCTCAAAGAAAAATTTCCAGTTCTCTTTTAGATCAAGTGATTACTTTTTGTCAAAGTCAGAGACTACAGTGGCTAGTGACTTCATTCTTATAGAACCAGATGGTAAGGGACAATTTTATTTCACAAGATCATTAATTACTGAGACCTGTTCAAGAGCAAGCATCATGACCAGGCTGAGATCACAAATGATTTAGGCTTAAAATGGCTTCTCTTATGTCAAAAAGTTATATTTGATTCTTTTTCTTTGGGGACCCCCTACTCCCTTTGCCTACAGAAGGGCAGAGGAAAAGTTCTTCCTCTCTGACAGTCTTCATGACTGCCTTGAGAAACAATGATGGACTCAGGAGTTCTGCTCAGCCTCGATGTGCACAGAAATCTTTATGCCTATGGTAAAGGGGCATGGAAAGGAGAGGGTTCTCAATGTGTATAAGTTCAGATGCTTTCAAAGGCAGGCAATGTGCCCTGCACTATAATGCCTGTTGGGCAGGAAGAAAGTTTCCTGTACCCTTCTAGGTTTTTCTGGTTAGTCTAGGAATTAAATTGATATGAGACAGATTAAGATGAACAGGAGAAAATCAAACAAAATTTAATAATATGTATACATGGAAGAGACCCAGGAGAACTCAGTAAATCTCCCAAATGGCTGAAATCCTCACCTTAAATACCACTTTCAACTAAAGACAAAGATGTTGGGTGTAGTGGTTTGGGACTTCAAAGGGGAGGAAGGCAATTCTTCCTCGGACCTCATACATGAAGTCACCATACCTCAAGGGGAAATTCAGCTTGCACTGCAACTTCAACTAAACAACAGTTCTTCGTGTAACACTGCCGGATATTGGAAGATACACAGGCCCCTCGGCCGACCGAAGGCATCCCTTCATTGAGGCAGTTCGCTAGCCGCAGAACACCCTGCTTTAAAAAGTTGATTCAGTTTAGGGCACAGTGGGTAGCTTGTGTCTCTTTTACTTGTTAGAAAACACACGTATTTAGGCTGTGTGTCAATCTAGACATGGCGTCTATAGCGAAAAGCCTGGTTTTCCCATTTTGAAAGTTCCATTCTTGCGGCCAGAAAGAAACTGAAAAACACTGTTGTTGCCGTGTTTCTAGTCCCTGCAGGCATGGCTCTGAGAAAAAAAAGAGTTTTAAAGAAAGAAACACAGTGCTTCCTGTTCCTGGTTGGGAGCTCATCCTCCCTGCTCTATAGCTAAAGGGAAATTCAACTGAGCAGCAGCCCCGAAATAAGGCCCTGAACTGCATGCTGAATGAAAGGCGTGCAGCAGTTTCCATTAGGCAGTAGTCGCCGTTCTGCTTTAGTCGAACTGTAGTAAGATTTTCAGGACTCCTAGACTCCTCGTGAAAGCACCCGTTTCCGTGCCAGGGCCCTGAGTACCCCCAGGCTCTCCTCAGTTGAGGAGCGACATTCAGACACGGAGACACTTCGGAGCACCCGTGTGTGCGCCGAGTGAACGGCAGCATGTTGCACACGTCCTCGGGGGAGCTAGATTTCCTCAGCTCACCAGCAGCCTCAGGAAGATGACTGTAGCAGCTGCAGCAGGCCATGGAAGTCTGCCTCATTGTCATCGCTGGCCCCGTTGCCACAGTCGGAGCTATACTGAGAAAAACACTTTGCTTACAATTCCTCCCAGTACTTCATACCTGAAGTCAACCTGCCTCAAGGAGAAAGTCGGCTTGCGGTCCAAGTGCATCTAGAGCACAGTGTCTACTGTAACGCTGCAGGCTTTTGGAAGATTCGCAGGACCCTAGGAGCCCTAGCGCATTCTTTCGTTTAGGCAGTTCACCTCAGGAAGAACACGCTGCCTAGAAAAGTTGATTGTGGAAGGACTCAGTGAGAAGCTTGGTCTTTTTGGTTTGGTACAAGCCACTGAAGATTCTGCCCCATGTCAACCTGGAAATGTCGGCCGTTTGAGACAGGCCTTGTTTTCCCGCCTTGAAAGCTGCATTTATGCGGCCTTGAAGCTACGTGAAAAACACTGATGTGGCCCGGATGCTCATCCGTGTAGGCATGGCTCTGAGAAGAAAAAGAGTTTTCTCGAAAGAAAGAGGGTGCTTCCAGGTCCTGGGTGGGAGCTCTTCCTGCCTGCTCTAGAGCTAAGGGGAATCTCAACGTGGGCCCTAGCCTCGACGTAAGGTCTTGATTTGCCATCCAGAAGGGTAGGCGTGAAGCACGTTCCCTGAGGCCTTAGCCGCAGTTCTGCATTCGTTTAAGGGCAGTAAGCGTCTAGAGACTCGTGGCCCCATCGCGTCAGCGCCAGTTTCAGGACAAGAACTCTGAGGACCCGCCGGCTCCCCTGGGCTTGCTGGGCCACACTCAGACCCGTAGGCCCTTCAGGGTGCCCCAGGGTAGGCCGAGGAAAGGGTAACACACTGCAGTCTACCTTGGGGGAGCTAGATGTTGATGTTACAACTACCTGTTTTTTTTTTTTTTTTTTTTTGCAAAACCCCTTAAATATCCTGTGCCCTGCCTTACCTTTTCAGAACGGTCCCTCAGAGCTATCTGAGAGGCTGTCTCCTGACTTAAGTCCTCAGTATGTCCTCCAAATAAAACATAATTCTCAACTTTTAGGTTGTGCATTTTTTTTTCAGTCAACATTTAATTGTATGGCTCATGTAGGTACTATGCCTAAATGTAATGGGATGAGCTGTAAATTATTAAAACTAGATAAATTCTGTCAGCTCTACCACTAGCTGAGATCAGGCTTTCTTCTCTGGATACTTCTGTCATAGACCTTGGCAGATATGGGGTCTGTGTTGGTCTTAAAATTATTCTTAGAATTGTGGGGACTCATTCATTCTTTCAACAAATTTTACTGCTTATATTCTATGTGTCAGTTACAGTGCTGGGTCTTGAAATACAGAAGTCAACACACAAAAATACAAGGATAAAACACATTTTCTACCATATTAACTTTTTTCATTCATTAATTCATCCTTAAGTCATTCAACACGCATCTTCTTATTGAATACTGATGAGGGGTCAAATGCTATGCTAAACACTGAGTATATAACTGCAAATGAGATGGATAGGCCCTGATTTTGATGTCACTACTATCTTTTGTCCTGCCATATAATGGGACAGCTTCATTATTCCCTTTACCCTAAGATTTTTTTTTTTTTTTGCAGTACGCGGGCCTCTCACAGTTGTGGTCTCTACCCTTGCGGAGCACAGGCTCCGGACACGCAGGCTCAGCAGCCATGGCTCACGGGCCCAGCCGCTCCACAGCATGTGGGATCTTCCCAGACCGGGGCACGAACCCGTGTCACTGCATCGGCAGGTGGACTCTCAACCACTGCGCCACCAGGGAAGCCCTACCCTAAGTTTTTAGCACAAATTGCTAATGAAAATAAAACTGTTAGTGGAGGTTCAACATGCATAGGTAAATGAGAACACAGAACTCCCCTTTCGCATGCCCCATTCTCCTCCTTCTAACTCCTTGTGTGAACTCACTTTGTGCCAAGACCAAGAAGATGTGCCCCAGTAAGAACCAAGCTGATTTCCGCACACTGACTGGGGCTTTGCTCACTTAGAAGACTTGATGCTTAATTTTGATAAGGAACTAGAAGACCATGGAGACAACCTATAAAAATGATTTGTCTTGGGAGAAAATACTAAAAAGGGTTAATGTGTTGTTCCACATGTCTAACCTCCTGGGATTAAACCACAGGCACCAAGATCACCATGTGTACTTGGCAACAATGAGCTAAAAATGAAAAAAAAATAGCATCATACTGTTATTGTATTCGTCTTCCCCCAAGGCACTCTCCGATAAACACCACAACCTCTAAGGGAATTGAGACCAGCTTCCTTGTGAGGTAGGTTATATATGCAACTTTTTCCAAGCAGTTAAATCATATCCAGCTATCAGCACACCTTACTTAAGGTGATTGTAATGTATGAGATTAAATGTTCCTACCTGATTGGAAACCTTCTTGTCCTCAATTCATTGGCTATACTGGATTATTTTTCTTGGGTCAGACCTTCAGACTTCTACCAGAAATCGTTCCTTTGGGGAAACCAGGCCTTCCCAGAAACTCAGGAAACTGAAATGGAGACAGCAAGAGAGAAAGAAATTATTTGGACTTATAGACCTCAATTGTTTGGTTTTAAGTAAACGTCCAAGCAAACATCTTCTAAATGGTATAATAACTTTAGGGAAATTCACGGTTTATAAGTTTGTGTACTCATAAACTGTACATATTATGATAAGAGTACAGGTTGCATTTTGTGTCTTCAACTCAAGCAAAGACTTCAAAAAAGGCCCAGTTATCCTTTGTTCATTAAGACACAAAGAGAGGGCAAAAAGGGCAAGTTTCTAAGTCTTTTTCTTTAAAATTTACTTCCTTTCTTCAGTCTTCATCAAGATCTTCAGGAAATTAACTTTACTAAAGTTAATTATTCATAAAATAAACATAGGAACCTGCAGAAGACTATTTCACAGAGACCTGTAATGTACAATATCCATTGCATACATGCACCATGAGCTTGTCTTTTCAAGCACTGGCATACACAAAACTCTGTGTGTGTGTGTGTGTGTGTGCACATGTGTGCCTTTTTTGTGATGGAGCCATAGGGAGAAAATAAAGCTATTGGCTGCAATTCAGTGATGTAGAAAGATTTAAGGGTAAAGGAAAAGGCTACATCAAGTGAAGCAATAAAGTCATGAGGTTGTGCTTCCATAATAATAAAAATAGCAGTCTTCTGTAACCAAGGGAGCAGGCTCCTCAAATTATAGTCACACCTGTTAGATCATCTGCCCATAAATTTCACACTATCATTAATAGAAAACAAATGGCACTGTCTCTCCTTCCCTTTATCCATTGGCCATTCTCATATAAACGATTTTTCTCTTCAAGGTCATACTCTTTCCTATCTGTTTAAAAATATTAGGATTTAGGAGGAGTGATACATAATGTGCCATGCCTTGGTACTTGTACCAGTGATGGCTCTGTAAGGAGCACCGGATCGTTAGGAGGCTATAAATTGAATTCCCCTAGAAGCAGAACCTGAGGCAGTAATTTGAATGCAAACTGTTCATCTGGGAGGTGCTTCCAGAAAACTCAGAAGTGGAGTGGGAATTGAGAATGGAGGCATGGAAGGAAGACAACAGAGGTGCATTGCTGAATAAATTACTCCTGCAGGGAACTGCTACCAGTAGTTCAGGGGAGTTCTGTGAAACTCTACAGAACATGTCTCAGAGTTATCCCAAGAATCGGTGAGAAACTTGAAGTACTTATCTTCCAGTCCCCTCTGTCCTTGGTTGAAAGCTACACCCAGATACATTAACTCCTGTACATTTCTGGCCTGCCTTAAGGTGGATAATTGCAGGTGGTAGCATGAGTCTATCAGCATATAGTGGAATGATGAGTGCTGGGGAGATATGAGTGGAACAGTGAAACCATCTAATACAGTTGGGGCAGAATATATTAATTATTGGCTTGCAAGTCCAAATGGATAACCTTAAATTCCTGGGATAATGGTTTTACTTTGAGGTATTTAAACATGATGTATGAGTAAAAATTCTTCTATTAAATCAAGTTGAAGATCCTAAGTCCCTAATCTTCTGGAAAACTGTGGGTATCTTTTAACAGATTTTTGAAAAGTAACATGATTAAGATTTCAAATTGACCATTCATTCATTCATTCACTCATTCAACAAACATTTATTGAACACCTAAAGTATGCCATGGGTTAAACTAGGCACCAGTGTTACTGTTACTAAAATCATTATCGTGCCACCTAGAAGTCAATGTATTGTGACACTCAAATAAGAAAATCCATAGTTACCATAAAAATTATTAAAGAATGCTATAGGAAGACACGGTAAGAGCTTAATGCATTCTGTGGAGAGTAGTATATGGGGGATATCAGTAGGGCTTCCTGTAGAAGGCAATTGAAATGGATATGTAACATGAAGGAAGGGTGAATTTTTGAGGAAAAGAGAAGATAAATTCATGTTTGCCAGAAAATGAATGGTTAAGGATCAGTCCAGAAAGGAGTTCCATTCATAATCAGTATAAGAAATGCTCACTGGGGCTTCCCTGGTGGCGCAGTGGTTGAGAGTCCGCCTGCTGATGCAGGGGACACGGGTTCGTGCCCCGGTCTGGGAAGATCCCACATGCCACAGAGTGGCTGGGCCCGTGAGCCACGGCCGCTGAGCCTGCGTGTCCGGAGCCTGTGCTCCGCAACGGGAGAGGCCCCAACAGTGAGAGGCCCGCGTACCGCAAAAAAAAAAAAAAAAGAAATGCTCACTGGAGTGTAAGAAAAGAAGACAATGGAGAGGGTGGTAGAAGCCAGACCATGAATGGTCCCTGCATGTACACTAAGTGCTACGGTCTAGTCTTTGTGTTCCCCTCCAAATGTATACGTTGCAATCTTAATTTCCGGAGGTGATAGTATTAGCAGGTGGGGCCTTTGGGAAATGATTACGGTATTAGTGCTCTTACACAGGAGACCCCACAGAGCTCCTGAAGCTCTTCTGCCGTGTGAGGTTGCAGTGAGAAGTCTGGAACTCAAAAGAGGGCCCTCATCTGACCGTACTGGCACCCTATTCTTGCACTTGCAGCCTCCAGAACTGTGAGAAAAAAATGCCTGTTGTTTATGAGCCACCCAACCTGCAGTATAATCTTACAGCAGCCCAAAAGGACAAAGAGAGTTTGGATGTGAGATTTTACTCCCAGAAAGATGGGAATCCACTGAAGGATTTTAACTGGTAACTTAGAAGAGAGACAAGATTCATAACACAATCAGGTATTTTTATAAGAAACTTTTGTTTCATTTTCAGAACGATCACTCTGGAAATACTGTGACTAGATTTTTGGAGAAGGGTGACGGCAGTCCCGGATATAGAAAGATGAGTTAGTAATCCATTAATGTAAGTCAAACAGGAAAGTGGAGATAAAAGTGTGAATTTGTGGCTGAGCGTTCTTTTCTGTGAGCACTTGAAAAATGTTATGTCAATGCTTCTGACTCCAGAGTTTTAGACAAGAAATATGCTGTCATTGGAATTGGTGTTTCTCAATAAGTGATGCATTGTTTCTGCCTGTCCACTTGCGAGATTTTTTTGTCTCCACTTTTCAGAAGTTTAATTATGATGCGTCTTGGCAAGGATATCTTTGCGTTTTTCCTCTTTGGGTTTGTTCAGATTCTTGAATTTGTGTTTATGTCTTCTAAAAAACTGGGAACTTTTTAGTCATGATTTCTTTGAATACTTTGTCAGTCCTACTTGCTCTCTTTTTTCATTCTGGAACTTTGATGATATAAATGTTAGTGGTTTTGTTACTGTTTACACATTCTTGAGATCCTGTTCTTTCTCCCATCTCTACCGCTCAGTCTATTTTTCTCTGTACATATGGTACATTGTACTGATCTCTTCTAAGTTCATGATTCTATGCTTTGTAATCTCCACTCTACTCTTGAGCAAAGTTTTTTCATTGTTTTATTTTTCAGTTCTACTGTTCTCATTTGTTTTTATTGTTATAACTTCTAGTTTTTTGTTTACATTTTCTATTTTTCCCATTTCTGTCAAGGAACGCATAATTGCTAATTGAAGCATTTAAGTGACAGCTTATTTAAAATCCTTGTCTGATCATATCAATAGATGTTTTATCTCAGTGTTGGTGTATGTTTATTGTCTTTTCTCATTTATTCTGTGATTTCCTGGTTCTTGGTGTCATGAGTATTTTTCCATTGTATTCTAAACATTGGGAGTTATTATATGACTCTGTATCCCATTTAATTTTATTATTACTTTTTAGAAGGAAGTCATCCTATTTGAGGCGTAGTATGAGGACTGGGGGGTGACGTACAGATTTCCATTGGGCCCTACTGACAATACCCCAGCAAAAGTGGGCACTTACATTGTCTCACTGCAGACAGATCAAGTAGAAGTTCAGCTAGCCTATGGCCCTTCTGACACCTTCCCCCCAAAAGTGGGAACATTAATATCATTGTGTTGCCTTTTAGTAGGAGTGGAAGTTCATCTCCCCAGTAGTTTTCTTGACACCAGGGGAGGGGAGAAGTGAACTGTTTGCTGTCCTTCCTCCCACTTCATTCCTTCTTGTTGATGCCGGGTGTGGGTAGAGGGTCAGGTACCTGCTGGCCCCACTGACACCAGGGTAAGAGGAAGATAAGTGCCAACTAGCCCTGCTTGTGCCATCTCATTCTGTCTTACTGCCTCAGGATGGTTATGGGGATTCAGCATCCCAGTGGGTCTCACTGACATCATGTGTTGGGGGTTAGTGGGGTGCCTACTCCCTCCAATCTGTAACACCCTATTCTTATTGATGTCAGGGAGAGATGGAGGCTAAGTCCCACCAGTGGACCCCACGACTGTGTGAGGGCAGCCCAGTGTTAACTAGCCTGTCAGGCACCACCTTTTAAAGTCTGTTTGCTCATGGAAAGGGTTGGAGGCTCAGCTCACCACTGGACCACACTGAAACAACCCTGGTGGGGAATCAGAGCGCTGGCTCTTCTTGAGGGCAGGAGTGGGGTGGTGTGGAAGATCAAATCCTACCTTGGCCCAACTGAAACAACAGGACGTAGGGGATGGGTGCAATATTCCACTGGCACTTGGCTCGAGTAGTGTGTATATTCCACTGGCACTTGGCTCGAGTGGTGTGTATATTATTGCCCAAATGGTCTTCTGTCTTTAGCAACCCCTTTCCTCATACTTTGGCTAGGGGGAACAGGGTTTTGTAGGGTTTTTCTTTGAAGCTTTTTTGTCTGTTGTTCTGTTGGTGGTTATTGATTGGGGGTCCTGTAATACCCTCTCCAGGATGTATGGGAAGCAACAGGAAACACAGGGGACTCATCACCATGTCATTCCTCAAGTCCCAAAGTCCTTAGTTAAGTCTGCCTTCTCATTTCCACCTTTCAGCGTCTTCCTATGTTTGTTTGTTGTTATGTTCAGGGTTTTAGTTTTAAGTGGGAGAACCTGGGAGAAATGGGCTACTTCATCTTCTTGGAAGCAGAGGTCTGGAGGCCTTTTGATGTTAAAAAGTACTGCTGACTGTAAATTAAAATTTGATGATACACACCTTGCCCTTTAAGAATTATTCTGCTAGATGATGTGGCGGAATTCCCAAAGTTGCTACAATTTGATTTTCATACTTCTAGAAGCCAAGTGTTTTGCTGGAGTTGAAATTTAAAGATAAGCAAGAGATGAGGCTAAGATGATCTATGTGGTAACAGATTAAAGTTGGAAACATCAATATACATTCATGTTTAGCTTAATATTGCTTCATATTACCTTAATACACATGGTCATGTAGAGAGATACTTAGAGATATGTGCATATACATGGGTAATGTACACACATATTATCTCTTTGCTCTGTCAGCTGAAAAGATCTAGAAGCAATGACATCCTAGCAGCAATTAGCACACCCCACACCCAGATCCTGCTGTCTAATACCGTTCTCCACTAAAAAGACCTAGTTATCCTTGAAGAAATAGCTGATTCTAGGACTGGGGCAGTAAATATACAAGATTTATATACAAGACCATCTTATAGTGTCAGAAACTAAGGAAGTTCCAAAAAAAATATAGGATGGGGATACCTCAGAGTGGGACAAGAGCCAACTGAAAAGAGTTCACAAGGGTCAGGACTAGAGCAATTTGAGGAACAAAGTAACTAAAGTAGAATTCGATTATAACCCAAAGTATAAAATAAAAATCCATGAGTTCTTCTGATATAAATAAATAATTGGATACATAAATGCAGGAGAATAGATAAATCTCCAGTGCAAAGGAATTCCAAATAGTTTATGTAGTACTCCATCTTAAGCATAACTCCCTATTCCTTAGTTGTGGGCTGAGCATATTGACTTCCTTCCAAACAAGTACAGTATGAAAAAGGGAAAACAGTAATCTTACGATGCAGAAACCTGAAAAACACTACCTCAGCCTGGTGATCAAGGTCCACCTCAGCATTCATAATGCATATTGATACTTTATACACTTGATGTGATCTGACAAGATAACCCTTCCACTCTGTGGTCTTCCTCCCCAAAACACATAATGCCAATATTATCATGAAAAATGCATCAAACAAATTCTAGTAGTAGGCATCCTACAAAAACCTAACTACTCAAAATTGTCAAGGTCATCCAAGGAAAATCTGAGAAGCTATCAAACCCAAGAGGAGCCTAAGGAAACACGGCAACTAAATGTAATGTGATGTTTTGGATGAAATCCTGGAATAGAAAAAGGACAATAGGTAAAAACTAAGGAACTGGACTATAGTAAATGATAATGTATCAATATTTGTTAATTGATTGTAACAATGTAACATACTAATGTAAGTGGATCATCATAGAGGGAAATGGGTATAGTGTATATGGAAACACTTTATACTATCTCCTCAAATTTTCTGTAAAATTAAAACACTTCTAAAAAATAAAGTCTATAAAAACGAGGTGTTTTCTTGTTTTATGATTATGTGCCTGTATTTCCTAATAAATATGTAAATTTGCTTTACCTTCCTTGATACTGATATTACAGAAAATACTAAGTAACTCTGAAAGAATTTGTAACTCCAATTCAACAAGCAATAATTCTTGGTATTAACTTTTTGGAAGAACCCACTGAATAAATCAAAGCAAATTGTCTTTAAAGGCTGAATTTCTTTTCAGTGCTTAATCTTTTATATGATTAATGCATACCACAAGCATGATTCTGTTTCCAAGGGCAGAAAATGTTGAGTGTAGGCAATGACTAAAGTACAGTGAAATATTAATGCCTGATGCTATAACAACTTTAACGTATTTTATGTTTTCAAAATGATGAATTGTTTTTTCAGTTGATAAAGTATTCACTTTTATACATTTCCTACCCGCCTTTTCCCAAAACACCCACAAGGAAATGATACTATCATCTGATATTAGGTTCATCAATTTAAATTGGAGTTTTTGGTAGCTGTGGTTGCCAATGGTACTGGAATGTGTGACACTTTTACAAATCCTCTCCATGGCAAAATCTGATCTTCACAAGGTAAATCACAGTAGGTGCCTAAAGCCAAATAACATATAGCTTTGTAGCTAGATTACCAAGCATTTTACTTAGAGGCACAATAGGATGTAGAAAAGGCCATTTCTCTTTCTGTCTTTTTCTGCTCAAAGGTCACTCACCACCTTACTTTTTATCAGCCATCTCAGAAGTTTTCCACAAATTTAGACTATATAATGTCACTTAATGTGAATGTAGCTCAACATTCTGTTTTAGTACAGCTAATCTCACATTATCTTATTGGTGCTAAATATGTAAATCATCAGCAAATTTTTGTACTTAACTTTTTTTCTTTGATGTGGACCACTTTTTAAAGTCTTTGTTGAATTTGTTACAATAGTGCTTCTGTTTTATGTTTTGGTTTTTTGGCTGTGAGGCATGTGGGACCATAGCTCCCCGACTAGAGATTGAACCCACACTCACTGCATTGGAAGGCGAAGTCTTAACCACTGGACCGCCAGGGAAGTCCCTGTACTTAACTTTTAAAAATAATTAAAATAAGCTATTCAACACATTTCCCCTTAAAAAAAAAAGTAATTCTCTTTAGGCTGGCCCTGGGAACATACGTGACTTTGCCATTTTTTCCATGCACTATTTTCTTATCTGTTCTACTGTGTCACATTTGTTCTACCTTCTCAAAAAGAAGCATTTAAAAATTCATCTACGCACTCATGCATTCATACATTTATTAAATAAATCTATTGAACACCTACATATGGCACAGAAGGCAGAAAACTAATCTGGGTTGCACAGAAAGTAATGAACTCAGTTACAATTTTTGGTGAAAACAGGTGTTACTCAATCTACTGGAAATTACATTTCATTATGGGGACTCACAGACTCAAGGAAAACCAAAACCTAAATAATAATAAAGTAATAAAAGCACTAGCCATTTACTGAGTGCCTGCTTGTACCTGACTCTGAAACTCTAAAATCATTATGGATGTTTTGAGGATTATCTGATATAATTGTAATCTCCATTTTACAGATGAAAATAACAAGGTTCAGAGACATTAGGTTACTTGCTTAAAGTGAGGTGGCCCAGAAATCAAAGAACTGGAAATTGAACCTTAGACTTCATAATGCCAAAGTCTGTGCTTTTAATCACAATGTGTGTGTGTGTGTGTGTGTGTGTGTGTGTGTGAGAGAGAGAGAGAGAGAGAGAGAGAGAGAGAGAGAGAGAGAGAATGTGTTTAATAGAGAACTTCTGAGAAATGGAAAGAAAACTACCAGGTATCCATAAGACAATAATTTAGGAGCTTCCTACTATACAAGTAATTGTTAATCATATGGCTGAACTAAGGATCTCTCACTTTTGAACTAAGAAATCAAAGGCTTCCAGAAGTTGAGTCTAAATTTTACACTTACATAAGATACTTCATACAGAATGCTAAAGTATAATAACTAAAGAGCTCTGAAAATATTGGAAACATTCATATTAGTATGGTTTCATATTGTGGATAATAGAGGATTTAAGAAATTGGCAGATGCAACTGCAGACTCATTTGTTATCATTCCTGTGAAGGGCAAGATAAATGAATAAAATGAGAAAAATGAAAAAAGGATGGCTAGCAATTTTAGGTAGTTTGCTTAATCTCCATACTAGGAAAGACTAAGCAAAAAAAAAAAATTCACGAAATTTTATTTTGAAAGCACCTACAAGTGTATATGGTCTTTTTATACCAAAATACTTGGAATTATGAACTGTCAAATAAGTCTAATCTCCTCTGATGATAAAAATGCTGACTTTATTTGAAACTATGAAATGAAAAATGAGGTAATAATAAGAAATTCTTAAGAAAAGGAGTAGAAAAAACAAAATTATAAGAGTTATGTTAAAAAATATTTTGAAACAAACATAAAATCCCCATTACTGGTACAGAGCTTTTAAAACCTTATTTTGGTTTTAAGTTTTAACAAATATTTATATGTTTACATAATTACTGTCATAAGGAAGACACAATTTTAGGTCAGCTTTCTTCATTCTTTCTTTATTAAGCATTATTCTATTTTGCTCCATAATCTTGTAATTATAATATAGTAACTGTGTAGCTTTCTACTAAGTGGATATAATTTCCTTAAGTATTTTCCTATTGTTAACAATTAAAGGTGTTTCCAATTTTTTGTTATTACAAATGACATGACAATGACCATCTTTATATAATAATTTTCTGGATTATATATTGGCATAAGCTTCCAGGATTAGAATTAATGTGTAAAAAGCTATTAACATTTTTATCTTGCTAGACATTGCCAAATTACTTGTCAAAAGATGGAACCAAATTATATTGCAAAAATCTTTGCCAACAGAAGACATTATATATAATTTTTGATTTTGCTAAATTAATAAGTTGGAAACTTATGTTCCATTTCTTTGAATTCTTTGATAACAGAGTGCTGCTGGAGGCTGGGAGGGCAGCCATGTCCATGAAGGCTCCCCAGATTTGGAGCAGGGAAGTGGAAAAATGTAAAAAAAATACTAATTGTATTTTCCCTCGATTGTTATCTCTCACTCTTTTCTGCCTCTGTGTAACTTATATCCAGGTAGCTGGAGAAAATCATGTGGCAGGGCAAATTGGTATTCCAATAAATTAATAATCACCAACTTCAAATGGATTTTCAAGACTGGAAATATTGCTCTGACTTACAGTATGTTCTTTCTAATTCTCCCTAAGGACTATTTTCTGAGAAGCTTTACCTGCCCTCCTCAAATGTCCCTCCATCCTCTCTACTTCCTTCACTCTGAGCTGGTGAGGTGCTTCATGACTCACTAAGAACAAAGAAGTCAGTAAATAGTCCACTGCCAAATCCATTAATTCATTAGCATTTGCGTTGATCTTTGTATTCCCTTTTACTACACGAGTGAAAGTTAAAAGGCCATGTGCACTACAGATAGCATTTCATTTTCTCTCATCTTCTCAAGTACTTCACAGCACTGCATTTTCTACAGCCCATCTACTCCTTAGGAATGATTCTTGCCAAAATTCAACCTCATTCTAGACTAGTAACTCCAACTTAAAATGTTAAAATCTCTACGTGTAACATGAAAGCCTCCCTTCTCCCCTAATCCCTGCATATCTTCTTTAGCCAATTCCTGTCTGAACTTTTCAAAATTGTTATCTTCATATACTGTTTCCATGTCCTCACGTCCCATTTACTCTAGAATTTACATCCATCTGACTTCTCTCACTGTAATCTCTTTGCCCACTGTCCTGAAATTTTACTTATGAAGGTCACCAGCGATCTCCATGTCAGTATAGCCAATGAATAGTTTTTGTCCTATTTCTAGGCTTTTTCCTTCTTTAAAAAAGAAAAACAAAAACAAAAACCGTTTTTTTTCTTCTATGCTTTTACACTCTCATCATCTTCTGTCTTGGTATATTTTACTGGCTTTCTGTATTTAATCAGATTTCTAATATTCTATTAGTTTCCTTTATCTTCAGTGGAATAAACCAGTATATGAAGGATTATTCTCAACAGTTAGTTCTCATAATAACAGTACTAGGAGCAGCAGTCAATACTCTATAATGCTTATCATGTGCCAGACATTATTCTAAGACACTGTTTAAATACATATATATATACACACATATATATATGAGGTTTTCCTCCTCATAGGCCTATGAAATAAGCCTATTATTATACCCATGTTACAAATGAGAAAACTGAGGCAATGAGAGGCCAAGGTCACATGATCAGTACTTGGTGAAGCCCCGCCTGAGTTAATGCTGGAACTTTAGAGTAGACAAGTTAAATAATGTCTCACAGATTGGCCTTAAAAGCGAGCAACATTTAATTAATGACTTGTGAAGTATCAGAAAAAAAATGGAACATTTTAAATTGAATGGGAACTACTAAGTCATGTATCAGTAACTAAGATTGGCTCTTACTGAAAGAAATTATTTTTCATTATACTTTTGAAAGAAGAATATTCTTGTGTTAGTGTTTTACAGTTTTCTTCCATTCACATATTTATTCATTTATTAGACGCACATTTCCTACACACCTTCTATGTGCCAGTGTCTCCTGCAAGCTTTGGAAGATTCAGTGGTGAGCAAAAAATTACAAAGTCCTTGCTCTTAAGCAAATGTCCAGTGGTGGAGGAAGACAGAGTCAACATGTAAATAAATTTTGTACAGCGACAGAAATACGACTGGACAATGGGACGGAGAGGCAGTGAGGAGGCAGGTCTCTTTGGTCAAGATAGTAGTGGTGGCGTTTGAACCGAGACCTTAGTGATCAGAGGGAAATTGGTCTGGGTAGAAGGATTAGCCAATCTAAAGCTGGGAGAGCAAGAAGTAGAGCTTGTTGCATCTGAGGGACTGAAAAAGACAACTGTGCCTCGAACCCCATGAAGGTCAGGGAAAGATGTAGTAAGTGACCAGACAACATGGTCCCTGTAAGCCTGGCTAAGCAGTTGAAATTTTAATCTCTTTACAATAGACAGCCTTTAGAGATTAGAAGCAGTGCAATAATAGCATCTGATTTGTGCTTTTTGAAAGACTACTTTGACTGTTGAGTGTCCTACAACAGCAAACTACTTGTGTCTCTATGAAGTGCAGATAGTAAATTTTAAAAAGCCCAATGAGCTCATAAGTAGTTGGTTTACTAACTGTAATCATTTCTCTTAACTAGACTTCATCAATATAAGCTTGGTGACCTTGGGGTCCTGGGACATATTAGATTAGGGAAACCCAACAATTTTCAAATACTGTGATTTGAAAAATTCTCGAAATTGTTGGGGTTCAGGAAGATTATTTTATTGCTGGGCCTGGATGGGAAGTTTAGAATAAGAAAAGAAAGTATGATGGCTGGCTTCCATCTATTCTCCCTTTCTGTGGGAGAAATGATGGTGGGGTGACTACTTTGCTGTTGACCCAATGCTTAAATTTCAGAGCTAGTTCAATCCAGTAAATATTTGCTGAACAACTATTATATGTTAGGCACCTAGCTGAAACTGGGAATATAAAGAGAATAATTCATAATAAAAGCAGGTATTACTAATAAGAGACAGGCACTGTGCTAATGCTTAACATGCACTATCTCAAGTTACATTAATTTACACACTAACCATATAGGGTAGATGCATTTATTATACCATTTTCCGGGTGAGAAATCTAATCCCTTTAAGGGGCTTAAGTTATTTCTCCAAGGTTACACAGCTAGTTAGGGGCATAGGCAGTATTTGGACTCAGGTCTGGTATCAGCACCAATTCTCTTAACCATTATGCTCTATAAGGACCTTACTTGAGAAGTTCAGGATTATCCATATATGGGTACAACCAACCCTAAGACCATCTGGCAAAACTGGCTGCTTGAGAAGTCCTGGATTTATGTAAGATGCTCTTGGAATGGAGAAGATCGTGAAGGAGGGTCCCCAAAACACACTCTCTATACTAAGGGGCAACAGAAGAGAGAAAGAATTAGCCTACAGCAGTATGATACTGAGGACCAAGAAACAGTGTTTCTCTCTTTTGTGAATAGTTATTAAATTATTTCTACTTCAAAGTATCAGAAAGAAATCACAGTACTATGGACAGTTTGCGGAGCCACCCTATCTTAGCGTGAATCCTGGCAGGTATAGAGTCCATAGTATGACCCTGGCACCTAAGTGTAGTTAAGTAAGCTTTCATTTTTCTTTAGCCTTAAAGTAAAGTAGCTTTCTGATAGGTATAATTTAGGAAAGTCTTCAAAGAAAATATTTAAAGTCCACTATCTCAGAGAAAAGCGATTTTGCAAAAGATCTATCAGGAAAAGCAAGGCCAAACACACTAATTATTTAGTGAGACTTGTATTGTTATATCATTGCTCATGTTGTTTCTTTATGCATTTACCTGGAAGAAGGCTTTTAATGTTCAACAATTCTCAAAGAGATAAAGACCCACACTGATGTGTCAGAAAGAGCTTTGCCTTGGAATTAGATCAGTTTAGGTTTGGCTACTTACTAGAATTAGGTAACATTATTTATCTTTCTGAGCCTGTTTCCTATCTGCAAATAAGGATAACACTATCTATTACAGAGGGATGGGTTTAAATTAAATGACACATGTAAATGAAATATATCCTTCCAGACTGAGAACATACCTAGTAAATGTTAAGTGATCTGCAAATATTCTGCTTTCTTGAAATGGATGAAATCTGTTATGTTCTTAACCAATGGTCTAAATATCAAGACAATATTTAGTTAAAAGTTATATTTGTTCTTTCACTGTCCATCTGCATTTTAACATATTCTAACATATTCTCCTTGATCAATTGTGTCAATATTAGTAACATTTGTCATTTAAGCTATTACTGTTCATATGTTTAAAATATTTCAGTGTGATATAAGTCATTAATCAAAGGGATGCCTAGCTGGCTTTATCAAAGATTTATTTGAAGTAAAAATAAAAGACACAATTTTCATTTTCACCAAGTTTTATTGAACGGTGTATTCATTAACTGTATGAACTTTCTGGCCGACCCAATACAGTAGCCAAGACATGGAAACAACCTCAGTATTTTTTTGTGGATAAGTGGATGAAGACAATGGGGTGCATACAACCTACTATTATTCAGCCATGATAAAGAAGGAAATCTGGCTATTTGTCACCACATGGGTGGATTTAGGAGGCATTAAGCTAAATGAAATGTCAGACAGAGAAAGATAAATACTTTAGGATCTCATATGTGAAATCTAAAATACTGAACTCATGATAGAAAGAATGGAATGATGGTTGCCAGAGCTGGGGGTTGGAGGTGAGGAAAATGAGTGAAGATGATCAAAAGATAAAAACTTCTAGTTATAAGATAAGTGAGTAATGGTGATGTCATGTACAGCTTGGTCACTGCAGTTAACAATACCGTATTTTATGTTTGAAAGTTGCTAAGAGAGTAGATCTTGAAAGTTCTTATCACAAAAATAAAATTTGTAATTATGTGAATTATGGTTAACTAAAGTTATTGTGGTAATCATTTCACACTATATATATATATATATCAATCATCACATTGTACACCTTGGACAGATAGAATATTATATATCAATTAAATCTCAATAAAACTGGAAAAATCTCATTTATATTTTAGCATAAATATATCAAATTGGGTTTCTTGACAAGATTAATAATAACTATAGATAAAAGGAAATAAGATACTGTTGTTGCTGTTGTTTGCTTTTCCAGAGTGCAAAACACTAAAAAGGGGGGAGGTGAGTATGGGCTTGCAAATGCTGCTCCATGGGCCCTAATGCTGTGATACAGACATTTAGTCCAGATCTGAAAGAGAACTTGAGTCATTTCAACAAATCTGCAAAACAGTCATGTTCAAACGTGAAGAGATGAAGAGATATCAGTAAATTCTTTTTCACACTGCAAGAAATCTGCCTTCAGCTTTCAGCAAAACCTCAGTTTTCGGGTTATGAGGGTAACAGTTCTTAAGCAAGCAGTACAGTGCTTCCACCAGTGCTTTCTCCCTACGATGAATAAGTTTTCAGTCTCCCCACCAGTGCTCATCCCTTCTCCCCTTAATGTCTTGGCCAAAATTCAACCATCAGCCCAGAAAACTCTTTCCCAGTTTCATTGCCTGTAAATGACCACGTTATTTCAATCACCTTGGCACATTTATATTACCTAGTTCCTAAGGTAGGTATTATATATATGAGATTTTAAATAAAAGAATGCCTGTAAAGTACTTAATGCTCAACTCCTAGCACAATATGAATATTCCATAACTGCTGACTAGCATTATTATTATATCATTTACATTAAAACTAATCTGTACTTTCACACACCCATGTTCTTTGTCCCCAACTGGGGTAAAGGAAATAAATGAACATTTATTGATTATCTACAGTGAGAGTATAGAATGCAGTGTAGGCTATAGACTTAGTGGTGTTTGTAAGGTCGGATCTTAACAAAGGGCATCACGGAACAGAGGAAAGCTTCAAGTGAGCTTTATTAGGGGGCGCTCCCGGGCGAGGTTCACCGGTCCGAGAGAAAGGGGCCAGAGAAGTCGCACCCGGGCGAGGGTTGGGCAAGATTTTATAGGGGAAGAAGGGAAAGGGGTGTGGTGAATCTGGGGGGCGCAGGGTATTCCTTATTTGGTGGTCTCTTCGGGTATCCTGGCAATATCTGGTGCCGGTTACATCAGTCTTGGGACCGCTAGTCCCGCCCCTTGAAAGGCAGGAAGGCTGGGCCGGGTGGAAAGCCCCCAGGTCAGTTCGTGGACCTGGGTGGTCCGGAGTGTCTCCAGGTCGGTTTCTGGAACTGGGTGGTCCGGAGAGTTTCGGTCTGATGCAACCTGTGAATCTGATTGCGTTCCCCTGCCTCGGGCCAGTTGGCCTTACAGTGTTCAAGACTGAAACTGACCTGGATTTGAATTCCAGACCTCTCACTTACTTAGACTTTACGACGCCTCAATTCCCTTACTGATAATTAGAGATAATAGACATTTCAGGGACCACGGTAAGGATTAAAAATATTATAATGTTTGGATCCAGAAAGGGTATTCATTACCTCATTTAATGTAAACTCTTAGATAATCTGATTGAGTTTTGAGAATCTGATAACGGCTCTGCATCCTTTTGCTAAAAATAATTAGATAGGTAGATAACTATTCATAGCATTTTGCATAGAATTCCAGGGCTTTGCTAATATGAAAATCAATCAAAGGCTTTAGTTGGCACAAAGAACTCAGAGAAATTGTTATGGGGCAAGAATTAGAATTCTTCTTGAAATACAGACTATCATTCTGGAGAAGAAAGAACAACATTTTAATGTTAAATTTGGGTCAAAACTATGCACTTCCTTAATGGTGTTTCTACCAGCTCTTGATTTGACTGGGATTGAAATTTCTGACATTACTGTCCCCATCACAGACTTGAAAACCTGGCAGACAATCAAGTGCAACCTACAGTTAAAGGTCGCTCATCTAAAAAAATGGGTATGTTACTACCATTCTGACAAGAGCGTTATGAAGATTAAGAAAAAGCACAAATAAACTCTCCTAACACCTGACAGCCAAGTAATACATCTTTCAGCTCTTTCAATTCTTTTTCCTGCTTACCTGACTTATTTCCTTCCCTGCTCTGAGTTCTCACTGTGTTTCGTGTCCCACAATGCTGAAGTCATTGTAATGCTTTTACTCAGGAATCTCATTTAACATTTAGCATAGTAAATAAGAAAGCCTAAGAAGTGACTGAGGTAAACTGTCATTATTGCATCATTCTGATAACCTGATTTGTCCAGAAATGTAACTATGTGATTCTCCTTTACTTCCAGTTGCTCACCATTCATGGGCACAAATTGAGTGTATATCAGATATATTAAATTCCTGGAAAATTATCTGTGGTGTGATTTGGGGTTCTATTTGTGTACTACAGCTTTCCTAAAACTAAACTATTATCATTTCTACCCCTCTTCTGTCTGAAAATCCTCAAAACATAATTTCTAATTAATAGTTATACTAGTTGGCATTATAGTCATTCTTTTTTGCTTTTTCTCTGATTATAAGTATCTTCTGACTCTTAAGTCAATCAAATGGGTTCTCTACATATGAGGAAGCTCAAAGAGGAAAATAGGATGAGTAGGGTAAGAAGACATTCACACATAGAATTAGTGGAAGCCTTAGCAGTAACAAAGCTGGTGAAATTAGAGC
The DNA here is from genome assembly GCF_964165515.1 of Mesoplodon bidens. Taxonomy (NCBI): domain Eukaryota; kingdom Metazoa; phylum Chordata; class Mammalia; order Artiodactyla; family Ziphiidae; genus Mesoplodon; species Mesoplodon bidens. The sequence goes on along the minus strand of NW_027671248.1, from coordinate 141,926 downwards.
TAATTAATTAGCAGTCAGGAAAATTTTGTCATGTGTTGTCATTAACTGATCAACTAGGGTAATTAGGCTTACAAACAATAGAAAGCAAAGAGTAGAAAATCTATTGTTTCTGCCAGCTTCTCCTGCTTGTTATCAGCGCAATTTTCTCCTAGTTTATGAAACAGTAACAGTTTGGTATTAGAATTTAAATGCCATCAATATAAGATATGGAGATTTGTGAAGCCTACTCTACTTTCTTCGTAAACTAGTACTATAGCATCATAAATTCCACATTAGAATGATTTAGTTGAAAGATAAAATTCATGCAGAGTACACTATTTGTTTAAACTTCAAAAAAATCAAAAAGGATTGCTATATCTTGGCACACTCTTCTTTGTAGAATATGTTAGAGCCGGCCTTTTTTTGATTAAGAGCTACTGTTCTGTAAAGAACACTTTTTTCATATTCATAATCATCAGGCAAATCAAGGATCTGACTTCCTTAGAATCAAAGAACAGAACAGCTGATAAGAAAACTAAAATACCTTTTTTATTGATGTATAGATGATTTACGATATTATATTAGTTTCAGGTGTACAACATAGTGATTCAATATTGTTATAGATTATACTACATTTAATTATTATAAAATGATGGCTATATTTCCCTGTGCTGAACAATAAAATCCCTCTTTTGTTAAAAAAGTAGCAAATGATGGAATGTTAGAAAATTAATTTATTTCCCATGAATAATGATCAATAACTATGGGACACTGGCCCATGTAAGTTAAGAGGCTTCTTTTTCCAGGTGATTCTGAATACAAAATGTATCCATATTCAGGACACGTTTTCAAAGTGAATTTTTTTTGCTACCTTAATAATCATAATGGGTAGTAAGATCAATTTGTTTTAACACTTATGTAGATAAGTGTTAAATATAAAATGATAAAACGTAGGGTCTTTTCACTTTCTAATTTTAACTCTGTATATGACACAAGGAAAACTAACTGGTTTCTATCATACTGTAGTTTTTGCTCAACTCCTACGACCAAAATTCTTGAAAGAGAGAATTACCTGTTTGTGTCCTTTCAGAACAAACCCCTTGCATACCAGGGCCATAAAAAAATCAATAGCCTTGAGAAACCTTTCAAGGAAATCATTGTTATTGATTCATCCCTCAAATAGGACCCAAGTTAGCAACAAAATGATGCTGAAGTTTATCGTTTCTTCTCAGTGAATTAATAACTCTGGAAGATTTAAATGTCTTTTCCTAGATGACAGAGGTGGCTTCTATACACATACACAATGGACACATACACACCAATAACATCCTGATATCCATTTTACATCTGTAATTCCACTCTGAATTCGCCCTGCCATGAACCAACTCAAATGCCACATTATTCAACTCCTTTCCCTTGCTGGATGGATTGGGTTCAGGAAACAGGGAGCAATTTTAATGTCCTCTTTAGTAAACCTACACCCTAGTTATGAACTAAGAAGAAATAGTTTTGGTTTCTATTTTCTGGTATCTTGAGCCTTTCATATGATTACATCTCTCCAACTATATAGCTTGCAGAATTAGTATTATGACTAGAGATGCGGAAAAGTTTTGATGCCTAAAAATGTCTTCTCATCTACTAACTGATGGTTGGCACTCAACTCTCATCCTTTTATCTCGGAATCTCATCCCTTTAGCTTAAATATTTTTTTCCCCATTAAAATTCAAATACTCGTTGTGCTTTAAGATTGTAGTCATTTTTACCTCAGCCTGAATGATCCAAAAGCAAGTTTTGATGATGTGCAAGAGGGAAGAGAACTTGAGGGCATAAGTGTTCTGCAGAGGGTATTAGGGAATAGAGAAGACAGAGCAATAAATAGACTCACAGGGGAAACTCAGAAAGTGGAGCTTGATGAAGCAAGCAAACATCACGGTTTTGCTAAGGTCTATTCTAATTAGTTGTTATTTGTGTGTAAAAGTTTGCCTAAAACCCATAACCTATGAGTGATTTGTGCCCCTGCATATTACGGATGTATAATAAAATTCAAACAGTGCAAGGAACACACAGATGACCACATGGCCTCAGCCATGCTCCATTTTGTAGTCTGCCCACTTTGAGCATCAGAAAATGGATTGTAGAAGTCTGGTTCATCTTATTTTAAACTTCGCATTCCCCAAATTTGAAATAGTATTTATTTAAAAACCAGGCTCTTTATAAAGATCGCAAAAACACTATAAAGTATTCATTGAAAAGAACCTAACATTTACTACTGTAGTACATTATGTACAATTTATTGACTATTTCTACTGAATATACATGTATGTATTACATAATCTAACATTTATATTAAGTATAACTATAATATGATACTTGTGTCAACCCTGACAAAGCTGGTGAAATCCTTTGCTACAAAAATATGTCTCAGCCTTATAGTTTTGTTTCAGTATTAGTTTCCACATTTGCCAGCAAGATACTTTTCATCCTACTAAACTAATAGGCCACTTAGTTGAATACTGGATAAAATACAAATGGCAGAGAATTCTCCATTTCTGTTTATAATTTTAAAAATTTCAACTAAAAGTGCAAAGCTTTTATCAATTTCTGTAGCTTGCTCTCTTCCTAAACATACTTGCTTCTTCCATCAATATTTAAGTTTCTGGTTTTAAATAACTGTGACTCTCCTTTAATGTGTTCTCTGTTAAAGGCTTTCTCTCCCTTTAGAATTGTTAGTAGGAGAAGTGGTATTTTTGTGGGAAGAAAACTGCATCTTCTCTACTACCCAGCTGTCAGGACTATAGAGCTACATCCTCAGTTGTATAATCAGAAACCTGGCCTGGCATCAACTAGTGGGATTAATAACCACTTTTTCAATTCCTTGCAATTAAAAGATTTACATCAACTTCTCTTTGTTTTAACAAGAGCATATAGAACCCAGTGTGGGTGTGGCTCATGATTCTGCTTCTCTGACTCATGATCTTAGACTTCTTGCTTCCAACTTCCTAATGAATGTGCCCTTTAGCAATTGCTGGGGGCCAGGTTTGTTTACTGCTACTCCTTTCCAACAGTTCAATGCCACGAGGCATCTCTTGAATGTATTTCTTTGCTACAAAGTATTTCTCTCCCCTGCCCTCACCCCACTCTCAGATTCTGTTGCTTATTTAAGATTTGCATCTGTAAAGTGTCCTTTGGGTTTGTTTCCTTGGTGGACTGGCTGTCTTCCAAGATTTTGTTGTTAATCTTGTCTGACCTTTTAAAGATGACCTTTTGGTGTTTTTATAAAACTTCTCAAGAAAAGGAAAACAGAAGTGCTCATCTAACCCTCTTCTAAAGACTATGCAAAAAAGCCACTTGTTTTAAAACATTATGGCTGGTGATATAAATGGCTGCAGCATATTATATCTACACCTGCATGTTTTTAACTTCCAGAAACTAAAAATCAGCTCTGCAACATGCAATCAGCCATGAAGAAAGAAACAAACAAAAACCCAGTATTGAAAATTTTCTGCTTGATACCTGAATGTATTGGTGAACAAGCCTGCTACTTCTAGTATTTACATAAAGACAGTAGTCAAATAACCAATGCACTAAAACAAACAATTCTTCTGTGAGAAAAAAGAATGATGCTACTTAGAGTTGATGGACATGAACTTTAGGAATTTTAGAGCTGAAAATAATCTTGGAGGCCTCCTTTTATAGATGAGGAATATGAGGTCTATGGTGGTTAAGTGAATTGTCCAAGCCAGAGATGGGACTAGGGTCAAAGTTGAGGTCTTCTGCCAGGATGTTGAGCTTACTCTTTGAACTTGCTGGGTGTTTACATATTGCATCAACAGAGCCCATATGTACTGGATTTTCTTCCATTTACTAATAGAAGCAAGTTAGTGCCTTTACAGGTATTGTAGTATAAAATCAGCCCATTCAGTCAAACTAGTCAAAAATTAGTCAATCTAGGAGTCCCAAAGAGACAATGCTTTGCAGGCTTTTTGTTTTCTTTTCTTTTCTTTTCCCACTGGAAATGGGAATTAGATAGATAATGCATGTTTGTGTGTATGTATGTATACATACATATATATATATATATATATATACTTATATCTTGTTCAAATTTAAAAGAATACAATTTTTTATAGTCTAATTATGTATGACATAAAAATAGAACGGCGTTAATCAAATACATTTGCAGTATTTATTTTTGTAAGTAACTTCCTTTCTTTATATATCTATACAGTTTTAAAGATAATGGGACAACACAGAAATATTATTCATTTTCAAGCTAACACTGATAAATAATGTTTTGTAAGTGCCCTAAATTATGTAAAGACTAAAAGTTCCATTGTTCTATCTATTCTATGGAAAGTGGTTGATGTTTAGCTATGAAATAATGTATCAATCTCAGGAAACAATTCTTAGGTTAAAAAACTCATCTTCCCTGTGATGTCTTTTCACAAAGATTTAATTCAAAGAATTTGCCTTTGTAAGATCTCCATCACTTTTCACCATTGTTCCCATGCACGTTCCTGTTAAGAGTGCCTGATTCTGTTGCTAAGCAACCTTGCAGTCTTGTTGGCTCATGATGATGAACTAATAATTATTTAAAATGTGTCTGTTTGGATAGGGTCTTTTAAAGAATATCGTGATACTTTTGTGTAAGAGGCTGGGTAAGAGGGTTCTTCATTTCAACTTACAGTTCGACAGGAATATAAGTGATAGAATGATGTTTTCCAGAAGAGTTGGAAGAATGCCAAGAGTACACTAAAAAGCACTAGGTCTTACTTCCTCCTGGTATGCTTTTTTTCTAGAAAAGGGTAAAAGTCAGTCAGATGACAAGTCAAGAAATTTACCAAAGGACTTCAAAGAAATATGAGGAACATCAATATTCCTTTTATTGACTAGATTAAATTATTATGTTTTTCCTTCTCATCCCAAATTCTTAAGAAAAATTGTCAAGCCATATTATGTTGAAACGTAAGTCCCATGTAAGCGAGACATGGGTATTTGAATTTTATCAGGCTTCCAGAGAAAACTAAATTGTTGATTAAATCCTCATCCTGCTTGCTCTTGTCCCAGACATCCCTCTCCAGTTCAGGAATATCCACCTTTAAATAGCTTATTTAACCATATGGGACTGATGCCAGTAGCCTTAATATTTTCTGTACGGTATACTGCTATATATAAGGGGACTACCATCATATCTCTAGCATGTAGTGAGAGTTAGTAAATAGCATTCCCAGTGTGTATCTGGAAAAACAAAAAGGTTGTTCCTTTAAACCATCTTTTTTGGTGATAAAGCAAAGAATCAAAGGTATTTCATTACTAAAGAATCCGAGAATGTCCTAACTCTAAGAGAAGAGCACTTCTAATGTCATCTCAAAATCCATCCAATCCAGAAGCAGAGCTGATGGTGCTACCAAGAGACAGAGTCTCCTTGTGGTGACACCACCTTCAAAAGTTTTGCAAGGTACCCCCAAACATCACCAGTTTTCTTTACAACCTTGCTTGTCTCTAGTATTTAAAGACACATCTGATACTTATTGATTCTATTTATATTTTGAGGGTGATCCCTTCTTAGGGATATCATCTCATATGCAAAGTTAAAAGTATTGATCATTTTTCTCTCCTAAACTTAAACTATTATAATTTATGTTTAAGGCAGCCAAATTTAACAGCTTTGGGGCCATAAAGGTGAGTGTTTAAATCTTGGTTCACTGTTCTGGAGGTGGTATATGGCCACTCCAGCTATCAGTTTTCTTACTTATAAAATAGGGTTTGCAGTGCTTTCTTCACAGATAAAGGATTAAATTTGATATGCTAACATAGTGTCTACCATATAGTGTACATTAAATGTGAGCCCTCTTTCCTATCTCCACTGGGTGTGGCCAACTTCTAGTTTTCTAGGATTTACTAGAAAATTTCATACCTTCTAGGAATATATGGCTTCTGATCATATTCCCTTACCATCTTCATTTTACTAAACTAAAGGCTCTTAATTTTTTTGTAATTCCCACATTCTTATTTCCTATCTCAGCTACTTTTCTGTTAATTTTTTAGAATTCAGTTTATTTTAGCAGGCATGAATTGAGGTAAGGGGAATTACAGTAGGTCCTGTGGTTACAAATGTCAACAGGATCCCTGTTCTCAGGTACCTTACAGTCTAGTGTCAAGAGTAGTAAACAGACAAAAAATTGCAATTTGACCTGATAAATTCTGTGATATTGGTAAGCCTGTGACAACACAAGGGAAATATCTAAATCAGATTAGGGAGGATGGGAGATTAAAGGTAAAGGAGCTTGCCGTACTTGTAGGCTTTTCTCTAGAGTTGGCAAACATCTTTACCTGTGTTCAAGGTTTAGATGGACCAAGGCAGCCTTCACATTCCTTTCAGCTTAATAAAACTTTAGACAGGTTTCTTCCTGACTTATAGGCCCTTGACCTCCCCTTATTTAGAACATTCACTCTAAAAAACATGCAAATTCTTTTTTCACCCCTTTGACACGTAAATCTTCTTCTAGTAATCTTGCCAGATTTACAACCCAGGAATGTCTTTCTCACGGACATGGGAGCCATTTTTCGAAATGTAATCATCAAGAAAGATAGCACCGCATTCTCTGTGGGAGGGCAAGAGTCTAACTTCAATAAGTGCTGATTAGCAAACACAGATGGCCTAATCACATTAACCAGTCTCCTCCTAATGTCCTCCAGTACCAGTCCACTAGCTCACTCCAGAATTGATAAACTGTCCCACCTTTTGTTTCAGCAGAGTTTAGTCCAATCTCTCTCTCCAACTGCAATAGTTTTCAATAAACTTTCCCTTGCCTGTTTAAGTCTGTCCTTGGACAGGATGCATCCAGGTTTTGTACAAGGGGAAAAAACTGATTTTTGCCCAATAATCTACTCACTGATGCCTGGCACTTGGTTAACTTTTGTAATTGCTGATTAAAATAGGTCCATCATGTCAATGTCTAGGGGGAAATGTTTTCAATGGCTCTAAACACTTTGAGCAGTGATCAATGAAATCTCTGAGTTCACCATCTTCTAACTGGAACTAGAATTATTTTTCCAAAAATATATTTCTTTACACTTATGCACAAAATGAGCCTCTGCCTCAAAGAGACTGTGAGTAGGCTCAAGTATCCACTCGTCCTAATAGCTTTATACTCGTTCTTTTGGTATTTCAATTATCTCAAGTGTTCAGAATCATGAATAAGGTTGGGAGCAATTCATGATGATGTTAATCAACTATAAATTACTCAACAAGGGCTCCCCTTATTATACTCTCCATGAAGCTCCCTAGAGGATCAGCTCAGGTACTGGCCTCATGCACAGTCTACATTGAGAGGATTTCCAATAATTGATGGTTTTAGCCAAAATTTTGAATTCTAAAAATGGATGGAAATTTGGAAATTCTAAATCAATCATAGCAAATTACAAATTATCATCAAGAAAGACTGTATAATAAAAATTTCTAAAGGTTACTGTAGAAATTAAGCTTAAATTCAAATTTAATTCTAAGGTAAATAAAAATATGTACTCCATTTTCTTTTTTTCATTATAAAATTTATAAAACCAGAATTTTCCTTCCAATGTGCGCATTTGGTGTACTTGCTTTTTCTTTCCAAAAAAAGTTTCACTAACTTAAGGACATATACAACATATGGCACCTTAGAATTAAGGAAATATGGGAGAATGATTTTGATTACCTCCTCATGCTACATGAAAATTCATTACTTCAAACTTTCTTGAGCAGTTTTTAAAAAGATGCCAGTTATCTAACTCATACAAACACCCATATACATATGTACATCTTTCTTGTTGGGGAACAGACTTATATTAGTGTAAATAAGTGGTCATTAAAGTTAATGGGTTCATTTTATATAGTTATAATTTAAGATATAGTAGAAATTGGTTTGAACATGATATATACCTTTTTAAAATATATTAGAGACTTATAGAACCACCTCACAGTGACTGTATTTGTCCATTATGAGGTTTAGAATATACTTTACTACTTAAATGAGTTGAGTATGATATTTTATCATTATACCTTTGCTTTTATCATATATTGTGGATGTAGAGTCTTTGGTCAGAAACACCCTCTATATTATAAAAACATCATTATAGAAAAATGCAGTATTCTTTTAATATATAATTTAACATGAAACTAGGACAGATTTTCAGCAGAAGAAGGGAGCTGCATATATTTGGCTTTTACTGGCAGGCCTGTTTCTGCCCAGTAATTACCCAGTCTTTACATACATGTTACAGTTCAGTGCTTTTAAGGAAATCCAGCTTTCTTTGCTCTCTGATCTTTTCTGCTCACAAAATACTTAGCAAACACATAGCTATTAGCTCCATAGAAAGTGGTCGTATATATCAGGTATTTTTCACAAGCCCACTTAACCAAGGTACCAAGTAATTTGACTAGAATCCAAACCAAATCAGTTGAAGAGCTAAGTGTGCAAAAAATCCTGTAACACACTAGATTCCAATGAGCCACAGTTTTATTAACACTGCATCACTTAGCAAACTCAGATGGGGTCTTTGGGTCTTTATGTTGAGTTTCTTTAATTGGCAAATGCTTAAGAGCACACTTTATTTATTGATTGATTGATTTATTAAAGAATCATCTTTTTTTAATTTATTTATTTTTGGCTGTGTTGGGTCTTCGTTGCTGCACGTGGACTTTCTCTAGTTGCAGGGAGTGGGGGCTACTGTTCATTGTGGTGCACGGGCTTCTCATTGCGGTGCCTTCTCTTGTTGCAGAGCACGGGCTCTAGGCACGTGGGCTTCAGTACTTGTGGCACACGGGCTCAGTAGTTGTGGTGCATGGGCTTAGTTGCTCCGTGGCATGTGGGATCCTCCCGGACCAGGGCTCGAACCTGTGTCCCCCGCATTGACAGGTGGATTCTTTTTTTTTTTTTTTTTTGCTGTACGCGGGCCTCTCACTGCTGTGGCATCTCCCGTTGTGGAGCACAGGCTCCGGACACGCAGGCTCAGCAGCCATGGCTCACGGGCCCAGCTGCTCCCTGGCATGTGGGATCTTCCCGGACTGGGGCACGAACCCGTGTCCCCTGCATCGGCAGGCGGACTCTCAACCACTGCGCCACCAGGGAAGCCCCGACAGGTGGATTCTTAACCACTGCACCACCAGGGAAGTCCCTAAGAGCCCACTTTAAATGCAGTTACACAATGACATCATGATAAGAAATGCTATAGGAATATAGGCATAGAAAAAAAAAATTATCATCACTCACATATGCCCTGAGCATTTTCTGCTGAAGAGAGAATCTGAACTCCATAATGAGGGTACTAATATATTACATGCTTCTGATAGTAAGTTCTTATCACTTGAGAAATATCATTAAACATTATATCTCTGCAGCTTAATCCTTCGTAACCTGAAATATACCTTTAGAAATAATATTTTAACAGTTTGAGAAAATTCAGCTATTACATAGCTATTTATCTAAATATTTACGTGAGATAATTATGAAGGCATTCTATTAATAATTTTGTGAAGACATTGTAATAACAATTTAGTCTTAGAATTTTAGAAAAAAAAATAAACCAATAAAAAGGTACTTCTTCTGGTTCAAACTGTACAAATGAAAATTCTGAAGCTAAGTAAATTGGGCAAAGTATGTTGCTGTTTCATAAGTTAATGAAAGTAAATTTATTTATTAAATTTTTATTTATTTATAGTTTCATGGGTTTATCACACATAAGGTTCAGGTGTATAATATTATATTTTGACATTTATATAAACTACAGTGTGCTCACCACCAAAAGGTTAGTTGTCAACTGTCATCATATTGTTGACCCCCTTTACCCATCTTGCCCTCCCTCCACCCCCTTCTCCTCTGCTAACCACTACTCTGTTCTCTGTATCTATTTGTTTCAGTTTGGTTTCTTCATTCATTTTGTTTTGCTTGTTTTTATATGCCACATATGAGTTAAATCATATGGGATTGGTCTTTCTCCATCTGGTTTATTTCACTTAACATAATACCCACAAGGTCCAGCCATGTTGTCCCAAATGCCAAGATTTCATCTTTTTATGGCTATTCTTCCATTGTAAGTGTGTGTGTATCTTCTTTATCCATTCATCCATCAGTGAACACTTAGGTTGTCTCCACATCTTGTCTATTCTAAATAATGCTGTGATGAACACAGGGGTGCATATATCTTTTCAGATTAGTGTTTTTGTATTCCTTGGATAAACACCCACAAGTGGAATAGCTACATCATATGATAGTTCTAGTCTTAATTTTTTGAGGAATCTCCATGTGATTTACCATAGTGGCTGCACTAATTTACATTCCCACCAAAAGTGCACAAGGGTTCCCTTTTCTTCACTTCCTCTCCAGCACTTATTTCTTGTCTTTTTGATAATAGCCATTCTAATGGGTGTGAAGTGATATCTCCCTGTGGTTTTGATTTACATTTCCCTGATAATTAGTGATGTTGAACATTTTTCACATGCTTGTTGGCCATCTATATACCTTCTTTGGAAAAATATCTATTCAGTTTCTCTGCTCGTTTTTTAATTGGATTGTTAGCTTTTTTGTTGTTGAGTTGCTTGAATTCTTTATCTATTTTGGATATTAGATACATGATTTGCAAATATCTTCTCCCATTTGGTAGGTTTTCATTTTGTTGATGTTTCCTTTGTTGTACAGAAGCTTTTTAGTTTGATAATAGTCCCATTTGTTTAGTTACGCTTTTGTCTCCTTGCCTGAGGAGGCATATGCAGAAAGATATTGCTAAAACCAAAGTCAAAGCGAATACTGCCTATGTTTTCTTCTAGGAGTTTTATTGTTTCAGATCTTACATTGGAGTCTCTAATCCATTTTGAGTTGATATCTATGTATGGTATAAGATAGTGGTCTAGTCTCATTCTTTTGTGTGTGGCTATCCAGAAAAACTAAATTTAGATGCTCTCCATCCTTTCATCAAATTTTCAACCCATTCAGATTAATCTGCAAAACTGCATCAAGAGGTTTGAAGGTAGAGAACTTTTTACTGTCTAGCTGATTTTTAAGAGTGATTAGGGCAGAGTTATAAATCAAATTACTGCAAAAAACGTTCTGGCTAGTCCATGTCAGTCACTTTCCTAAATTTCAAGGTTATTGACTGCTCAACTTATCTTATGACTTTAAATTTGAAAGCCTCAAATTAGCAACAAGTTCTCATAGGATTCAAAGCAGTAGGGGTTTTACAGAATGATTCTGTTAAATTAATCTTTTCCTCATTTGAAACGTAGATGATTAAGATACATATTAATTTATTCAGAAAAGTCATACATTTTTTCAATGGAAAAAATCTTCCCTTCTGTGCTCCCTAGGGCTATTTGTGTGCAAAATTTAACAAATATTGGTTCAACTCTTTTTTTTTCTGATTCAAAACTTCAGCATGAGTGATGATTAGTTGGATGGCTAACGAGACAGTAATCTCCTCAAACATCTTTTAACCCACTTGTACATTCTACATGAAGCAGCAGCTCAGTAACTGTTGAATGAACGAGTGGACAGATCCCACTTACCCAGAAGACTGAATTCTTCTTTAAGAATCTTCTTTAAGAGGTTTAATTTTGCGGTCAAATGTTTAGAAATGGAAATCGAACTCAAAGTTCCACTTGACTTATAACGTGACTTCTGTCCTCAGCAGATGGTTAAAAAGGTTAGTTCTACCAGTGGCTTCAGAAAACACACAAAAGGTGTTAGCAGAACCATGATATTTACGGTATACATTTGATTGTTTCAAGAACTGAGTGAACAGGTAGTTCTTGTCAGGGCAATCAGGTGCCAGTTTCAATGGTCAGGCCTGAACTGCAGGGGTTCCACACTCAGCCCTGCTGCTTGTTAATTCTGGCTTCACTATTATGCTTCCCGATGCTGCCACACAGCTCCTTATTTTGAGGTAACAGGTGATCTGACTATGCTTTTTTGTTTGTTTGTTTTTCTAACGTTACACAGAAAGCTAGAGTCAAAAATTTGTGTGTAGTCTGAGAATGATACTTTGGATATATTGCTATTTACGATAAGCCCAGATTTACATGTTTACCTCGAACTGGAAAAAAATTGCTTACTAGAATTTCCCCCGTAAAAGTAATTACTGACAATGTCTTCCTCCTTAACCACATGGACCTATATCAAGGCTGCTTATCTGTGCAAGATACCAAAGTTGTTACCACAGGACTATGCTATCACAAGCAGATTTTCTGCCAGTGGGCTGGGCCAGCTTTTGCAAACTACAGGAAACCTGGGCTCCTAAAATAACCTAAGGGACACTCCTGATCTAAACTCAAACAGAACGGGGTTAATACATAAATCCTTGCAGGAAGTTTGGACACTGAAAAGATCTGTCACTGAGGATGGCGATTCAGCTTAACAAATGAGGCAATGAGACTGATGGAATACGCCCTTTCCAAAGAAGTTACAAGGATTTCCGTTGATACTATCAGTATTTCCACAGTCCTCTGTTTCCAGGAGGTTATATATAGTATCACAGAAGAACCCTGAGAACAGATAATCAAGCCTTTATAAAGAATCAGAGAAATATATTAAATGTCTCTTAACAAGGAGAATTGAACTTTTTTACTAACAATAACCATTATTATCATTATAGAATTATTATATTGTTCTTAATATTTTATTATTAAATAAATATTATCTGCAGGGAAGGCAGATTGGCATCACGTAAGTGTTACGTCACTGAAAACTAATCAATACACACACAAAATAATGTGCTAAGGCTACACTAGGGAGTCTCACTTCTGATCTCAAGGTTATGCCAGTTTATCCCAATTTCTCAACAAAACTCTTTATCAAACTTATTGTATCTTATCCCACACTATATCGGAACTGTTTTAAAAGGGATCTTGTTAGTCATTTTCCTTAAAAAAAAAAAAAGAGAAATCCAAGTCATGCCTTTTCTATGAAATCTTTGGAGGTTGCTATGACAATGTTATTTGTAGCTCAGCCCACAATTCATATTCTTCAGCTTTTACCCAAAGTAACCTGGTTCTGCTTGCTAGGTATCATCTTCTAAGACTCCAAGAGATATTGCCAAAGCTTTCTCCAGAGACTAGGATTGGAAAAATGACGGCATTATTAAATGCTGAACTTTACAAAAATCATTTCTATTTTGAGCACCCTAACATAGTTATCTTCATTTTGCATAATCCTTTTTTTTTTAAACAAGGATGTACATTTTTACATGGTTGCAATTACAGCAAACACAGAGTTTTGTGTTATTCCTTCACCATTTCCAATAACGAAAGCATTTTTCATGTATTACAATTGGGGGATTATTTTAATGTTAAAGAATACATGATATTTAATGGATACAATCTATATTTAATTTAATCCGATTCCTATTACTAGCTATTTGTCTTCATTTTTTTCCTTATTACAGATAGATTCACAAATAATATTATTATGAATATTTTTTTCCTCTACAGAATTGTTTCTTTGAATGAGACAGGGGTTATGGTTTGTTTGGCTTGTATCGACAGTATTTATAAAAGTGTAAATCTGAATGTGTTTAGGTGAGGCAAGTACAGTAACCTGTATTCCCATTGCCTTCCCCCAGGCCAACATTGTACATTTAGATTACCTGCTTGACCCTGAAAGCATTTGAATTTTTGACTCCTGGATTACTGGGTCAAAGGCGTAAGTATCTTTATGACTTTCAATAACAATGATCATTTAACTCTTCTAAACCAGTTATACATGTATTTCAATGTCACCAACTTTCATTTATTTGAGTACTTTCCAAACGTTAGGTGCTGTATAGGCATTGGGGACACAATGAGCAAGTAAGACAATGAACAGGGAGTTACAATGCAGTCTGAATTAATAGAACTTAGAATAGGGTACTAAGGGAACCCATAAGAGAAGCAGAAACAAGTCTTCTCCAAATCGGGTCATTACATGGGGAAGTGGTAGCAAGTAGAAGAACGGAGGAAGGAGAGAAGTCCAGGCAAAGAGAGCACCACGTGCAATGGCCTGGACAACATAAAGCAAGCATATTTTAAGTATTATGAGAATGGAGAGGGTGAGGTTAGTGTTGAAAGACATGAATATATATGAAAAAGCATATATATATGATTTTATAATGTAGTCATCATTAGGTATCATTTAATAATTTTTTGTCAAATTTACTAACTATATAAGCATGTTATACGTGTAAAGTAGATTTAGTATGCATCGCATCTAAGAAAATCCGATTCCTGACATAATCAGCAGAATGAAAAGTGACACAGAGATTAGAAAACTCCCCAGCACTTGAGAGAAGAGAGGTTTGTGCAGTTTGATGGCAGCACAGGCCCATGTGTAGGAGAAGGGGAGGTGATGGAGCAGCAGGGATAGGTTAGAACAGTTGGAGTGCCTGGAGGGCCAGGCCAAGGAGTTCACTTTGTATTAACTCAATGGTCAATGAAATTACATAGCCATTTTAGAGGAAACAAAATTATAATTAAAACTGTAGAGGAAACACTCATTCCTTTCACTAAAGCAAAATGCAGAACATCCTGGTGTCAGCACTGGAAAACAATCTCCAGGTAATTGAAGCAGGAAAACCACATCCATTTAGGGGTTCTCTCATTTTCATTATGACTGCTACCACCATAGCAGCCTCTAGGCTTCCATTCTAACACTTTTGTCCAGGTATGGAGCAATCAAAAACATCTTGCTTTGTTTCACTTTAGTACAAATGATATAGAAAAGACATCAAAAGAATTTATTAAGTGATAAGAGAGAATAACTGGGAAACAAAGCGTGTGTATGAAATATATAAACAGTCTAGTTTACAAAGAACTACTTTATTCTTTATAGAACACTGTTAGCCCATAGTCCATGTTATTCTACATTGGACACCAAGTATCGGTTAACCCTATGAAATAATATGTAAGACATTATGTGCACTTATATAGTCTTTGTATACAGGATGTGATGGAAGAGGACCTCTACCAATAGGTAGAAAAGAAGTTCTTGTAATTGTGTGTTATGCAAGCCAAAAGCGGATGGGGTAATTTGCCAGAAATAATACTATAAGGGATTTAAGTAATTTGGTCCAAGTACTCCACTCTCTGGGTTGCATTATTCAAGAGTAAATTTTAGAATGTCTGGAAGCAGAGGTCTTACCCAGTGTTCGAGACATATGAGGTCTCTGAGAATTTCTCTGAAATCACACTGAACATCTTGTGTACATGTATGTGTGTGTGTATATCTCCTGGGAAGTCTTTAAAAGGCTCATAAGCTCTTTTATGGCACTTCTTCAATTCACTTCTGTGCTGGACCTCCCCATTTATGAAAGCAGAAGTTTCAGCCTCTGAGACTTTGGGCACAAGTCAGCAGGTGGTGACAGCTTTCTCTTCCAACACTGCATCTTTTAAGCATTCTTAAGAAAGCAAGCAGCCATCAGTTATGAACATCATTCAGGTGACGTTCTGTATGTATGAACTGTATTTGAGATTAAAAGACGGGGAAGAGATGGGAAGTGAGTAGACATGAGACTATTATAGGGCTCAGGAGAAAAGTGGCAGAATCTAATTACGATGGGATGAGTGGGAATACAGAAATGAGGATGGGCAGAGGATGCACATCTTGGTATTTGGTATATACCGCAGGGTTTTTTTCACCAAGTTGTCATTCTGTGTTTGGAAAACAAAATTGGGGGGAAAATGAAATCAAAGAGTAAGTCAGTGTTTGGCATATAATAGGAATGTAATAAATTTTGGAAAGACTCACACTACCATGGTGAAACTTTTAGTACTAAACATATATTTAGGATTAAACATATATTCATTTGCAGAACAGACAGAAGTTGGACTTTTATATTACTAATGCTTACAATACTTCAACTTCTGGTCATCTTATACAAGTTCATTAGACCACTGATCGTTGTTGTAATGGAGTTCTGAAAGTTTAATTTTGAGATGTGAATGAGAAATGAGGTCATGGCATAGATGAAGACAGGCAATGAAACTATAAAATTGGTAAGCTTGGTCTATGAGAACCTACCTATATGAGCAAAGAATCTGAAAAAGAATAGATATATGGATATGTATAACTGAATCACTTTGCTGTACACCTAAAACTAACACACTGTAAATCAACTATACTTCAATAAAATTAATTTTTAAAAAATTAATTAGTTAAAATTAAAAAACATTAAGCTTGGTGAAGTGTAGTTGACCTCATTCAGGAAAGTAGAAGTAGGCACTGGTTCTGGAGGATACAGGAGTGGTTTGAATAGAGAGAGGGCCAACTTTACTTCCTAACAGTAAGTTAAAATTAGGGGAATACAGAGATTATAGAATAATAATCAGAAAGTGGCCTAAATGTAAGAAGCAGGCTGGCTCTTCTTATACTAGAGAAAGAGAAAGCTAAATTTGTGGTGGAGATGGTAGGGGAATCATTTGAAACAATCCAGATTTCAATTGAAGTGAAGAGGTCAGAAAATATTAAGGATAAATAAAGCTTAGTTTATTCATTAGGAACATGGAAATTAGGAACATGGAAGTTAGAGTTAGTAAAAACCAGTCTCAAAATGATAATTCTCTAATTTGATAATTCTGAACTAATCAGAAAAAAATATGAACTATAGTGCACATTGAGTCAATGTTGAGGAAAATGATGTATTTATTTGAGTACAATTCAGTTGTTATTTTACAATGCTTTAACAAAAGTACACACTAAATACATAGAATTTATATATACTATAGTATAAGTATACTTTTTAGCATAGAAAATTACAAAATTATCTAATCACTTAAAAGAAAATAGCATTATCCTTCTCACAAAGTTCTGAAATTAAAGAAAAAAATTATGAAGATATAAACTATTCACTGAAGTTTCTGAAATAATCAGAAAGCTTGAATCAAAGAGAGATTGCATTTAAGGAGGATGTGTTATTGTTTAATTCAATGGTTAAAGAAACAGAAAAATTAAATGGGAACACTTTTCTGTTAAACTTTCCCCTCGGGCAGCTGGTATAAATAAGGGAGCTAGTATGGACCCTCCATTTCCCTTGAACAGGTGTTAACTTCTTCCTGTTTAGAGGGTTTCACTTCATGGTTAAGAGCATGGCCTCTGGGCTCAAATCTTTTGTGCCTGAATCCTAGACATGTCACTTGTTAAGTGTGCAACTTTTGGCAAGTTTCTTACTTTCTCTAAGCCTCAATATTTAACTGTGTAATGTGGATAATATTTGTGAGGGTTAAATGCCACTGACAAACGGTAACTGGTATACATTTAAGCACTCAATAAATTTGTCTATCAGGAGGAGTTTGGACATAGAGGGAGATGGTAGATAGATTCAGAAGGGAAATGTGAGAATTCGTTTAGAGTGAACAGTTTCGAGGAAGATGACAACTGAAAGGGGGGTCCTCCTTCCCATTCAGCTGCTAGAAAGAGGTGTGTTTAACAGAACAGAGAAAACAGGCTGAAAACTGGTGGCCCTGTGGGCACTGGAGGAGGGGAAGCATGTTAGGAGTGTTTCACACACAGACCAAAGAAGCTAAATACTACACATCCAACAGAGCTGCGGATATCTATTTCAGTATGTCTGTGGGTCTATCTGTACAATGTTTCTCTTGAAAAGTCAGCAAGCGCTGTGAAGATAGAGCTCCAATCCTCTCTGACACTTGTTTAGGGGAGGGGAGGCAGCAGAGAAATCTCAGGGTGGAAGACAACCTACAAATACCTGCAGGGACATACATGACTACTTTCCACTTTCCTCCTGGTGTCAGAAGGCAAACAAGCTAGCACCTCTGTCTTGGACTTCCCAGCCTCCAGAACTGTGAGCAATAATTGCTGTTGTTATAATCTACCCAGTTGGTGGTATTTTGTTATAGCAACATGATTGGAGTAAGATAGCATCTTTCTACCCTAGAGGAATAAGTCCTAGACTAATTACCTAGTAAAATTTGTGCATTACCTCAACATACACCAAGTGATGCTGGATGAGGTAAAATCCAGAAACAAGGTTGCTGAAGAGTTCTGTCATGATCTACTCTCACATACTATCACATACCTCAGAGATACTACATATTTACTTGTGTTAGGAGCTTCACAGGGCAGTGGTTTTCTTCATGGCAGTGTGAACACCAGCATCACTGCTACTTGCTACTCCTAAAGGAGCCTGAATGCCTCACTCCTCTTCCTTGAGAGCTATTCAAGTTTTCACTTGGCTGATCTTCAAGCTACTTATCATAAGTGTCCATTCTCTTGATTTTCAGGAACACTCATTACTATTATATCCCTCAGGGCAATTTTAGAAGTTTAAAGCAATGAAGAGCAGCTTCTTACGATAAGAAAAAAGAATAAGGTGGGTTGTTGTTCATTTATTGATCATTTATGAGTAGCTGTCATATGCCAGGCATTGGGGCATTGTGCTTTTGACGTCAGAAGCAGTCCCTGCTTTCAAGTGGTCTCTGGTAAAGCTGGGAGGAGTTTCAACTGGACAGAATAGTATAACATAATGAGTAGATAAGCGCCAGGACAGGGTGCCAGGGTGGGAAGGAGGACACAGAGAAAGAATGAGTTCATCATGAAATATTTTTGAAGAACAGGACACCTGATTTGTGTTTTGAAGGAAATGTAGAAGTGTGAAAGACAACAAAAAAGTTTCAGAAGTGAACATTCTAGGCAGAGGTTACAGCAAGATTTAAAAAGCAAGAGGGCACAAACCACAGAGCTGATCTCCCTGTGCTACGTGGCTGCTTCCCACTAGCTATCTATTTCACATTTGGTAGTGAGTGTATATATGTCCTGTGACCACCTAGAGGTGTGGGATAGGGAGGGTGGGAGGGAGACGCAAGAGGGACGAGATATGGGGATATATGTACATGTATAGCTGATTCACTTTGTTATAAAGCAGAAACTAACACACCATTGTAAAGCAATTAGACTCCAATAAATATGTTAAAAAATAAAATTAAATTTTTAAAAAGACACGAGGGCATACAGAGCAATGGTGGGCCTAAAGAACTGCCAACAGGTACGTATGACTGGAGTGTAAGATCATTTGAGCAAGTAATGCAAAGGATACCAAAATGTGCAGTGGATAATCTAAGGTAAGGATATATCACCTTTCTTTTTTTCACCCTAGAAATATTTACTGAGTGACTCTTATGTGCCAATGATTGTTGTAGGTTCTGCAGTGAAAAAATCATGACTCTACCTGCACGGAATTCGCATTCTACCTAGGGAAGAGACCGAAAATAAACCAATACCAAAATATTGATATATTGTTTGGCAGACGGGAACAAACATATGGAGAAAACTATATCAGAGATGGAATGGAGCATGTGTAGGTTAATGTGTGCACCTGCATGGGGATGCACAACAGCTGTTTTTTATAGGATGATCAAGGTCTCACTGATGTGGTGACATTTGACCAGAGACTTGAAGGTAGTCATATCCTATCTATTATCATAACCTCTAGTATCATATTCTATTTATATGTGTATGGATTACTTTTCTAGAACATTTCCAGAAGATGAAATCGTAAATGCAAGGGCCTTTGGATGGGAGAACGTTGAGTGTTGAAAGTACAAACTAAGAGGCTGGTGTTCCTGGTGTGGAAAGAGTGAGAAGAGCAGTGGATAAACTGGAGAGCTGGTGGTGGCGAAGCGGGTGCAGAAAAGATAGGGCTTTTTAGAGTCTCTTTAAGTACTTGTTCCCTTGTGGCTCTCCACCTCTTAGACAGAATCAAGGAACTGTCTAGCCCCAGGCAGTGGAGAATAGGCATTTGATAGTTTTTGCTAAAGAGTTAAGCTTAAAAGCCTAAAATCTTTATGGACAGAGAGAAATTTTGCTAAATTTCTTCTTTACTACATCAGAGTAATAGATGGATAAATCCAAAGAATTTTCCACAAAGGGAAAGCACCATCAGGATTTGCGTATTTTTTGTTTTGTCTTGTTTTTTAACAAGAGGGAAGGGAAATTACCGTTACTGTTTGTAATCTAGAAAGACTGGGGTAAAGAGAGGTTAAATGGCTCATTCACTGCAAACCTGGGCTTAAGAGGACAGTCGAGAGTGTTCAACATGATGCCCTCGGGCAATCACTTACTCAGAGGAGGGCCAATTACTTTTTAAATTAAATTAAATTTATTAATTTATACAGCAAGTTCTTATTAGTTATCTATTTTATACATATTAGTGTATACATGTCAACCCCAATCTCCCAATTCATCCCACCACCACCACCCTTGCCCCGCTTTCCCCCCGTGGTGTCCATACGTTTCTTCTCTACATCTACGTCTCTATTTCTGCCTTGCAAACCGGTTCATCTGTACCGTTTTTCTAGATTCTACATATATGTGTTAATATACGATATTTGTTTTTCTCTTTCTGACTTAGTTCACTCTGTATGACAGTATCTAGGTCCATCCACGTCTCTACAAATGACCCAAGTTCATTCCATTTTATGTACGTACTACGTCTTTTTTATCCATTTGTCTGTCAGTGGGCATTTAGGTTGCGTCCATGACCTGGCTATTGTAAATAGTGCTGCAATGAACATTGGGGTGCATGTGTCTTTTTGAATTATGGTTTTCTCTGGGTATGTGCCAGTAGTGGGATTGCTGGGTCATATGGTAATTCTATTTTTAGTTTTCTAAGGAACCTCCATACTGTTCTCCATAGTGGCTGTATCAATTTACATTCCCACCAACAGTGCAAGAGGGTTCCCTTTTCTCCACACCCTCTCCAGCATTTGTTGCTTGTAGATTTTCTGATGATGCCCATTCTAATCCGTGTGACTTTCAATACGCTTCCCTGGGGCAGTAGTGATTATCTTCCCAATAGCTTGGGCAGCTTGGTGAAGAAGATCAGAAGCTGACTTCAGCTTTTCATAGCTCTCCATCTTTCTACTTCCTAAATTCCCATTCCTTTTACTTGAGCACTGGTTCATCAAATATGTCACAGCAGCAGAAGCTTCTCCTAGAAACTTGTTAGAAATGCAAATTCCCAGCTGAGGCTCCGGAAATCATTGTTTTGACAAGCCTTCTGATTCTAGCTAAAGCTTGAGACCCATTACTCTTCTTCTGATCTGAGAGAGAGCGAGGGGTGGGGGAAAGAGAGAGAAAGCCCAGGAAAGAATGCTGGAAAGTAAATTCAGAGAGCTTTTTATATGGGGTTTTTACTGTGGTAACTTACAAATGGTTGAAAAACACCCACAAATTGAAACATGTAGCTACTTTAAGGACTCTTCAGCAGAAATCAATCTTATTCCCGATCTATTACTTAATAGGTCATTTCCTCATGGGGATGACTAACAGCAATTCAACAGGAAATGCTTTTTATATTTAAATAACACTTTCTGTTCCAAGATGTCAAAATGTTTGACAAGTGGTCAAAATGCAGCTCACTAATATTCTCAACCCCATGGTAGTAAATAACCCACATCTACCATCACTGCTGTTTACTGGTGATTGCTTTTCTGGGAAAGTTGAAGCGCCTTTGCTATCTCTGTAGAAAGTCAATGACTAAAGGAGGAAACGTCCTTCATCTTGGTTCCCATAGGAAACCAAATTGATAAATCACTCACTGACTTCTATTATTGCATCTCAAGGATAGTTAACAATGCTCATCAAGGAAAAATCCCAAAGAACACTCTTGCCCTATCTCTGATTAAACCTGATTTTGGAAAATCATCTGGCTCAATCTACATTTAATTACAATATGAATGCTACTTAATTCCCTATTACTTCTGATTACACAGGATCAATGCCACTTGAAGAGTAAGAAGCAAAGGTTCACTACATTGGGGTCTCCTGGACAGCCAAGCCTGTGCCTTAGTCATTTTGACTCCCTAGTGACCAGCTTGGTATCTGGAATAGTATATGCGATCAGTAATTATTTCTTGAATGTATGATGTATGAATGAGTCAAGATATTTTGAGAGTTGGAGTCATGGGTCAAGAGGAGAAAACGTGGTTTAAAAAAACCCACTGAATTCTCAGAAGCCGGTGCTGCAATGAATGCTAATAACAACTTGACAATGTCCTCTGTCATTGCAAATAATGTGATACCAACATCTACTAATCAATCAAAAAAAGACTTTCAGAATTCAAATTTGGATAGGATTTTGAGCTGGGGATTCCTCTCACCCACCTTTTCTTATGATAAAACTTGGAACTGTAGTGTCAATAGATAATATGCCAGGTTTTCACTTAAAATTGGAAAATTTAATCTAATTTCGGAGGCATGAAATAAAACTGATGGGCAAATATTAGAATTTCCATCAATGAAAAAGCTTAATTTCTAAAATGCTGAAGGTTAGTTTATCAAAATACTGAAATTGCCTCATATCATAAGTCAAAGCACCCTCTCTTTACTAAATAAGGAGCTACAAAGTTGTACAATTACGGTCAATAATTTTTTTACTTGGTTTGAAAAAAGGTTGCTTGTTTTAAATAAAACAAAGTTCAACTGAAGTGACTATAATATCATCAGTCTTGTAAAACTCCTTGTGTTAGATTTCTTCTATCCCCAAGATGCCAACCATGCATATTAAACGGACTCTTGTTTTTTGCGTATGATTTCTGTACATCTTTCCTATATGAATTTTCATGTTAAGTACCCTTTCTTAGAGTGTGGATTGTAACCACTCTGTTTAAAACTCTATCACCAGTACCTAGAACAGTGCCTGCCACATAAGAAACACTTAATAAAATTTCTAAATTATCTTGATTAAAATCCATACTCATCCTAGCCTTAAGCATATGAAGACAGAAATAGGTTCCAACTGCATAAGAACACGTGACTAATCCAGAGTAAATGTTAACTATACGTACAAATTATCTGTTGATTAAAATACAGAACATGTCTGAGACTTGGAATTCCTTCCTAATAGCCCTGAGTCGGAGCTGTGGTGAAGGCTTACTGGGGGCATGGTACCATTTTCTGAGGACACACTCGGACGAGGAAGAAGTTGATGAGACAGCATGCAAGATTTTCCAGGCTCAAAATGGAACTTGACTCATCTGCATGGAACCACCCAGCGAAACACAGAAGAGCTCACTCTTCTGCTGGATTAAGCTCACCCTGGTGGAACGGAATGGAACAGAAACAAGAGACTGAGGTCGAGGTTTTGAGGATCTTCACTCCACTTACCTGCTGTCACAGGACCAGGCAACGGACAAGAAGAAATGTGGAACTGTTGCTGTGTACCTCTAAACAAATACAGTCACCCTACGTAATAGAATGTGTCCTAAATCTGACCAATTAGAATAATTCCTCCATTCTTGGTGGAGTAGCTCTGATAGAAATGGACAGAGCTGGGCTCGGGGTGGGAAGGGGGTGGTTTCCTTCTGTTACAAGCTCTAAACTTTCTTCAAGTTTCCTATGATTTAAGCCTAACTACAATTTATGGACTTTTGAAAAAGAGTAGGTACTAAAATTAAATAAGCTGAGAGTGTTGAGGGTGAAAAACATGATAACAAATTTAAGGAAATGTAGAATTATTACTATGAGAATTAACAGAACTGTGTTTGTTCCAAATATGAGCCTGCTATAGCATTTTAATTATGAATAGAATTAAACAGAAATTCACTTGCTGTCACCATCTGATAATATTACCAGAGACTTCCCTTAAGGAAATTTAAAATTATTTCTTCTATGTAAATCTCTACAAGTCCTTAATTTCAACCTTATTATAAGAAATAACACACAGTAGCAACAAGCTGGCAGAATTTTGACAATTCTCCTGCCTCCCTCCATTCCGCCTTCTTTTCCTCTTTCCCTCCCTCCCTTTCCCTCCTCTTCCCTCACTCCCTTTCTTTCCACAAAGCAAGTAAATGGGTACATGGAAAATAGTAGGGGTCACACGCTTTCATTACAGGGGTTGGGAATGTGGACTCTCACAAAAACAGACTTGATTTTAAATACTGTATCTGTGCCTTACTAGCTGTGTGACCATGAATAATTTAATCATTCTGTGCCTAAAATAGGTGTAAAATTAGGCTGTAAAATAGGTGCAAACAGTACCTACCTCTTAGGATTGTTGTCAGGGGGGATTCCAACTGGTTTTAAAATAGTATTTAGCACAGAGGAAGCATAATAATTATTTTTCACTTCTCTGAATATATAAAACATTTAGTATTGGGATTCATAGTCTCAAAATCTAACACTCACTGATGTGAATATCTGATTGGCTAAATGGAGAAAAACATTGTTATAGTAATTATTTCTTTAGTTTCTCATTTTGTTTTTTTAACTGAAAACCAGAATCACAATTTCTTGGTATTATCTGTTATCAATGAACAGTATAAGACTATAATATTATTTTTGACAAGGCACTGAATATTTGAAATGAAGAAAACTAAGAAATAGTAGTAAATAAAACTTTTCTTGTACTAATCCCAAGTGAAAGATGAAATTAATGATGATATATATGTGAAAACTCTGGAGAAGTTATACGGAAAGAACCTCAAGTACTTGAGGCACACTTGAAATTCAAATGACATTAAATGACTAATTCTTAAATCAAGAACCCTTCACTAAAATTAAAAACACAAATGCTTTCTTTTTCTTGATTTCTTGTAGGAAGTGAAAGAGTACTCGGTAGGTGTCAGACTATTTTAAAAAGCAGGTCATAAAGATGATATTTCAGGAGTGTAAAAATACTAAGGTGGATCTCATAAATGATTGGTATATTATTTAATTCAGGTTAGCATCAGAATTGTCAATGTTTGTTTCTTAAGCAATGCAATCCTTTAGGTAGGAAGCATGGTTCTTTGGAGAAGTTGAGAGACACAAGATACACAAACTGGAATATGGTGCAAAAACAGACAGTATCGATTTTTAAAAATTAAACCTAGGAATTATTTAACATGGCCATTTCTTTGGGTTGAAGAAAGAAATTCATATAGATTTTCCTGGTTCAGGCTCCAGTGAGGTCTATAGGCAAATTTGCAACTAGAGCAAGATTCAGACCTATTTCCATTTTTGTGCTTACCTCTTAAATATGTCCAGTTCCTACAGCATAGAGGAAAGCACTAGATTGGCCATGGCATGAATGGCCAGGTTAGGATTCTGGCCCTGCCACTTAATAACTGTGTACGGCTTAAATAGGCAATTTGCTAAACTTCATGAATTTCAATTCCCACTCTCCAACCCCCACCCTGGGCAAAATGCGTAAAATCCTTTTTCTACCAACTCTAGAGAGTTAGGATGGTCTGAGGAGAAAATGTACATAAAAATGCTTTGAAAATTATTTAATGCTTTAAAAATATTATTTATCATTATTATTTCAAGATGAGGGAAAACTCCCCCTCCGCTAATATATTCAGCTTTTTATGGCCACCTAGATCTTCCAGAAAGCTACATAAAAACTGAACATTTTAACAATACTCGGCAATGTTTAGATGTTAAAAAAAAAACTATCCAAACTGGCACATTTCTTCTTAAACAGTTCTAAAAGTAATACATACATAGTGCAATGAATTTGGAAATACAGAATGAGAACGGGAGGAAGTAAAGGTCACCCTGACTCTCTTATTTCTTGAGTTAACCATTGATAAATAATTTTTACATTTTCTTTGGGTCTTTTTTCTCTATGTGTGTGATATTCAAAACCAAGTTGTGAATATGCTGTATTTATTATTTAACATTCTTCTCTTCTCACTTGACATTTTACAAAAAACAATTTTAATTTGTTAACTTCTGTATTGTTTCCATTTCTAAGCATCATAAAATACTTAATAGTGAAGGTTACCTATGAGCTATTATGTAAAAAAAAGTTCAGCATCTATAACCTAAATAAATATATTAGAAATTCATATGCTTTAAAGCAGTGATCCCCAACTGTTTTGGAGCTAGGGACCGGTTTCGTGGAAGACAATTTTTCCACCAACAGGGTGGGTGGGGGGAGGATAGTTGGTTCCGGCTGTAATGCGAGCGATGGCGAGCCATGGGGAGCAGCAGATGAAACTTCGCTCGCTCGCTCGCTCGCTTGCTGGCCGCCCACCTCCTGCTGGGCGGCCCATTTCCTCACACAGCCAGGGGGTTGGGGACCCCTGCTTTAAAGGATATCCCTATGTTTTTATGTGATTGACCATTTCAAAAGTTTCATAGACAATTCCACTATTTATATTTAATTAAAGACCATGAAACTTGTTTTTAGTATTTTTAAATAAAAGATAAAGATGACTTCATTTAAAAGCTGATAACAAACCTCTAGAACACGTCCTTCTACTTAAGTGAGGTGTTAGATAAAAAAAGCACAATAGATATATAGATTATACTTGACTTAAATAAAAATCTGAATAAATACTATAGAATTGTTATCTCCCCTTTATTCTGTTAATAATTGCTAATAGGAATATTATGGAGAATGATTGAAGCTTAATAGTCATATGTCAATTACCAAGATCACATTTGTGTGGTACAATGAATTTGCAAAGGTAGACTATCAAATGTATTTTATTGTCAAAGGTGGTCTGCCAATCGGCAAGTCATTTCGTAAGTTATGCTCTAAAACATATCATTTACCGATACCCAAGAGACATCTCGGTATGTCATTAATAGCGCAGAAACTCTAAGCCAGGGATATTTTTGTCTTTATAATTAATTTGAGACAGCAGCTAATAAAAACCAGAATAATAACACTAATAACCTTCAAATTAATTTTGACCCTAAGCTATAGCAATTTCAACAGAAGTTAGTATATTTACATACCAAATTAAGATTCCTAAACTTGTATTACAATTGATGCAATGTTTTTATGAAATACTACCTATATAATATTTCATTAAGATAATAAAATGAGAACAATATAGAAATGTCATAAATGTTTGTGTCCTAGAAAGGATTTAGAGGGAATTTCTGGTAGTATAAATTAATACATGATTAATCATATTACTTTTATTTATAAAGCATCCAAACATACACATCTGTAATCTTATATGTCTTTACCATCAAGAGAAATATATTCCAGAATTAATTTTAAAAACACTGCTTTTACTGTGCTTATGTATTCTAGTTGAGAAGTCTGGACTTTAAGCATTATCAAATTATAGAACTCATCAGAAAGCAGGAGGAAAACAACAATACAACTGATGGCATTTGTTAATATAAACCTTTGTGTAAAAATGTTATGAAACTAAGAATGGAAAAAGTAGAATTATTAAGCAACAAATGGCTGTTTTAAAAAATCTCGTTAATAGTATATACTACCTGGGTTATTCTTTTACTTGAAAAAATTACAGTATATTAGGTTGTCCTAATTTGGAACTATGTAACTGCCACTCTCATGTTTCTAGTTTTACTAGAAGAGTGCATTTTTTTGGTATAAGCGTAAGGAAAAAAAAAAAAACTGGAACGTTCCATACTGCAGTTTCCTTCCTCCCTTTCCCCAACAGAAAAAATAAGAAATACTATACCTAACCAACAGATCTGATGATTCCAAAAGGGACAAGTCTCTATTCTGAAACACTATTCAAGTCAGAACATTCCAAATTATGATTTTGTGAGACACTGGAAAATTATGGCATGAAAAATAGAAGAATATTTCTAATGCACTATAAAATGTATTCCTCAAAGCAAAAGAGCTAATGGAAGGCCAGAGCACTTAATGGATAAAATATAATCAAATGAAACAGAAGCATGTTCCAAGCTGAAAGGCAACAATCTCACTATTCTCACATAATTGGATAGTAGACATAACCCAGTAAGATCAGGTTTAAAAACATTTAAATATATATAAATACACATATGTATAAATAACATATATAGCACCTGAAGTAAATACATATTCATATTCATATATTAAAGAATCACTTTAAAATTTAAAAATATTTTTTTAACTATTGAAAAATAAACAGCTAGTGAAAAAATAAGTTTTCTTTGCAAAACTTGACTCTGGAAACAAAGATTCTTCAAATGCTTCTCCAAGAACTTGTCTGTTTATTTTAAATATAACCAAATAAAAAAATAAAAATAAAAAGTAAATAAATATAATCAAATATTTGAAATAGAAGGCAAATGTTCATGAAAGCAGACATATATACATGCATTTATATGCATATATACACATAATTGGATAATATAATGAATATGTATAATACACATAAAATACAGATCTTCCTTAACTTACTATGGCACTGCATCC
Organism: Mesoplodon bidens; assembly: GCF_964165515.1. Lineage (NCBI taxonomy): Eukaryota > Metazoa > Chordata > Mammalia > Artiodactyla > Ziphiidae > Mesoplodon > Mesoplodon bidens. The sequence continues at coordinate 113,828 of NW_027671248.1, read as the reverse complement.
TGATAAACCCATCATCAATTGAAAATATCATAAATTGTAAATGCTTATACTACACCCAATCTACCAACCGTCATAGTTTAGCCTAGTCTACCTTAAATGTGCTCAGAACACTCACATTAGCCTAAAGTTGGGCAAAATCATCTACCACAAAGCCTATTTTATAATAATCTGTTGAATATCTCATTTGTTTTATTGCATACTGTACTGAAGGTGAAAACCAGAACGGTTGTAAGTGTGTCAGTTGTGATCGAGTCGCTGAGTGGGAGGAGTGGCTTGCTGCTGCTGCTGCCCAGCATCACAAGAGAGCATCATGCTGCATATCAGGAGTCTGGGAAAAGTATAGTTTCTACTCTAAATTCAAAGTATACTTTGAAAAAATGAAAAAATTCAAACTATAGTTTCTACTAAACGAGTATCACTTTCGCACCATGGTAAAGTTGAAAAATCGGTAAGTCGAACCATTGTAATTCGGGGAATGTCTGTATATAAATTTTTGTATAATATATGTGTATATGTGTTTGCACGTGTATATTTAAAACTGGAATTTAGACTGTTTGCTACATCTCATCTTAGAAGCAGACTGTGCCCAAAATCTATGCCTCAAGCCTTTGGTGAATAGCTAATGAATTCAGTATTCAAACAGGGATTAAAAATATTGACTTGGAAATTCAGGACAAACTTACTACTAAAAATGTTTTACACTTTTTACTTAAAAGAACATAGTTAGGTACACATGATTAGACTCTACCAACTATAATAAATTATTGCCGATTTGGCTAGAGTTGTTGATCACCACAAAATTCTCTCTTGCGGACAACTATGGCTTACATATTAAATGGAAGGCTTTAGGCAGTTTTTGTACTTGTTTCCTTAGACCTAAATGGTCCACATAATGATAAAAAGTTAAATAAGAAAAAAATGTAAAATTATGTGCTTTTCAAGCTCAACAAAATTGTTATCATACTAAAGCTCGCCTGTGTACTAACAGTGCAGTTTTTATAGGCAGGTGTTTCTGCTACTAAAGTTTTCACATTAATTGAGGCTCTACTTTTGATTTCAGTTTAAAGGTGTTGCTAGTGATTGAATCTACTCAGTAGTGCACTTTTATGAATAAGACTCTGAATATTAAAATTCTTACATGTACTCTCTCAATTCATTGAGATTCAGTCAAATAGAAAGATATCATATACCAAGAAGATTCCTTTGTATATGATGTACAATGGAGTAACAGATTAATTTTCCTTTTTGGACAACTTAATGATATTGATTAACATTAAAAAATTTCAACAGTTACATATTTAAAAAAAAGACTGGGGTACAAGGCAGATAATTAGTAGTATTACCTTTAAAGGCTTTTGTTAGAGGAAGTGAATGTTAACAACTCTTTATAAATTAAAGTTGCCCTCTCCCAGGAACTTCAATACTGTATCAGAAAAAAATAAAATAAAATTGTCAACTATTGCTTTTAAGAAAGGGAACAATTCCCATTTTCTATAACATTACTTCTGAAATCAACACCCTTATTCAACAACCTTGATATCATTTCTGATAATGAGTCAGTGAAAAGAGTGATTAGACAAATGGTACAATTCAGAAAGAAAATAAGATGCAGAAAGAAATTCAGAAAGAAAATAAGATGCCAACTGAGTTTTCCCAGGTCATCCAATCAACTCCTTGCAGAGTTAAAAATAGAAGCTAAGACTAATTCCCACAGCTACTGCCAGATCAGAGCCTGACAACTTTGCATTGTGGTAGCTTCAACCTCTCCTGCTACTGGGATTCCCTGCATTGAGACATCTTCCTATGAGGTTCAGTTATTTCAAGGTTTGCTTTAAAATGGAGAGGGGTAGGAAAAGGTTCATAATTTTAGGGAAAATCTGTGGTAATGAGATCTCATTGTAAACTGCTCACGAGAATTAGAAAGATAAAAACTGGAAATATTTACTAACCCTTACTATGTCTCAAACACTGCAGTAAGTTCCCTTTTATGTTATCTTCTTTAATCTTCGCAACAACCCTGTGATTTTCCTGTTTTAAATATCCAGAAACAATTCACAGTGGCTAAGTAACTTACCCTAAGTCATAGAGATAGAAAACAATAGAGGTAGGATTCAAACTAGGTGAGGTTCAAAGTTCAAATTCACTTCCTGAAAAACATGATTAGAACATAAATGGTAGCCAAAACTCCCCAAAATAAATTAAAAAATTAAAAGAAAGAGAGAAAGGAGGGGAGGAGGGCCTAGTGATCTGCATACCTTAAAAATAATGTTTAGAACTTTTTGATTTATCTTAAAAATGACCAAAAGCTAGCTGCCTGAGAGCTCTAAGAATAAAATTATTAACAAACTAAACAAAAAATATTTTTATACTCACTCACTTTGAGATCACCCAATTGCTTTCCTTTCATAACACCGTACTGCCATTTTATTTCATTTTCTATTATATTTATTAAGGGATAATTTAAAGACAAGTATTTTGCCTAACAGGTTAATGATTTTTTTTTCTTCTAAACGATGACCAAGATGCCGATCCTCCTCCCCTTATTCAATGGACTAATTAGTGTCAGATCACTTTAGTGTCATATTTAATTTCTGTGGTGAAATAGTGATTTCACAAACCCTGTGAAGATGTTACACATCCACTATAACATGCATGCAGGTGGAAAAAATTTTCAACTGATGTAGATTTTGCTTTCTCTATGATTGTATTCTTCACAATCAATGAGATAGAAAAAGACACAGAGATAAGAGAACTGTTGACTCATATTTTCTTATTAAAATGTGTATCTTGGGCTTCCCTGGTGGTGCTGCAGTTAAGAATCCACCTGCCAATGCAGGAGACACAGGTTCGAACCCTGGTCTGGGAAGATCCCACATGCCGCAAAGCAACTAAGCCCATGGGCCACAACAACTGAGCCTGCGCTCTAGAGCCCGCGAGCCACAACTACTGAGCCCATGCGCTGCAACTACTGAAGCTGGCATGCCCTAGAGCCCGTGCTGTGCAACAAGAGAAGCCACCACAATGAGAGGCCCGTGCGCCACAACGAAGAGTAGTCCCCACTCCCAGCAACTAGACAAAGCCCAGGCACGGCAACAAAGAACCAACGCTGTCAGAAATAAATAAATTACTTAAGAAAATAAATAAAATCTGTATCTTGCATTTTCAATTTTCTAAAAGTTCAAATCCATGGTGGTTGAAAAAAGAAGAGTAATGTCATATGTTTTCTTGTCCTGGGTAAATGGATTGTGCTTGGTTGAGTGTCTTTTTTTTTTTTTGCCAAAATTTCTTTTTTATTATTTTTATATCTACTATTACTTATTTGAATTCTACTCACTGCTTTTTGTTTTTTCATCTTTATTGGAATACAATTGCTTTACAATGGTGTGTTAGTTTCTGCTTTATAACAAAGTCAATCAGTTATACATATACATATGTTCCCATATGTCTTCCCTCTTGCGTCTCCCTCCCTCCCACCCTCCTTTTCCCACCCCTCTAGGTGGTCACAAAGCACGGAGCTGATCTCCCTGTGCTATGTGGCTGCTTCCCACTAGCTATCTATTTTACGTTTGGTAGTGTATATATGTCCATGCCACTCTCTCACTTTGTCACAGCTTACCCTTCCCCCTCCCCATATCCTCAAGTCCATTCTCTAGTAGGTCTGTGTCTTTATTCCCATCTTACCCCTAGGTTCTTCATGACCTATTTTTTTTTTCTTAGATTCCATGTATATGTGTTAGCATACGGTATTTGTCTTTCTCTTTCTGACTTACTGGTTGAGTGTCTTGAACTGCTCAAACTTTAAGGTCCATCATCTCTAATTTCCACCCTACCAAAACCTCAGACAAGAAACAGGAGAAAGGGTAGTGCCATCCATAATTCATTCCCACCACACCTACAAAAATAATCACAAGGAACTTGTGTAGAATACCAATTCTTTTGTATTAGGAAGGCAGTTTTCAAAATTAAATGGTATTGGTTCATTTGGTTGTTTAATAAATATCTTGCAGATGCCTATCATAAAGCCAAATACCAAACTGACCATTTAAGTTGTAGAAATTTTTATGGTCTTGATATTTTACTATTTTAAAGTAACAGTTTACATTTGAGTGCTTACCACAATATGTAATACCAATAAGCTCCCTAGAAATCTAAACATTTATAAAATACACCAAATGCTACTGTCTCATGCCTTGCTTTGCAATCCTGGATTGCTTTCTACTATGGAGATGATGTAAGAAATATAAGCTAGATATCTCTTCTATGGGATCACCAGCCATGTCTCAACTAACTTTTATCAGTGGAGACTCTCAGTACATACATATTTATTTATTATAAAACTCTTCGGTACTGATCATTAGGTAATTCCGGTAAATGTGGGCGCGTAATAATAGTTAAGAATGTCAGCCCCATTTCATTTCAGCTTGATCCACTGCAGGAAAGCACAAATTAGATGAAAGCAATTTCCCCAAGAACAACTCACTTCCTTGAGATGAGACATAAACTTGGGTGAACAGTGATTTGTCACAATTTATTTTTGAGGGTAGTCGTTTAAAAAAAGTGCTAATGTAATCTTTTCAGAATGAATCCTTTTAAAAATGCATTAATTCTCCAGTGAATATAGCTTATAATTAAAAACCTATACATGTAATTTTACTTTTCTAAATTTTTACATATGACCATATATAATAAATATGGAAATCTTAAAATCTTCATTATCTTTAAAATTTGATGGCCTTTAAATCTGAATTTGGATTTGGTGAGTCTGACGGATTATTCTTAGTGACTCTATTGGGTACCACCAATTCAGATTCAACATTATTTCTGCAAGTCTCAGAAGCATTAAGTTTTGTGAATGGATAGAGGGTATTAACATCCTGGTGGTTTTTCACTACATTGAGATGACCAGAGAACCTGAGTGTGAAAGATCATGGAGAGGAGTGTAAGAAATGGCACTAAAGGTATCACTGACTTCTCTCTATTTACTCAGATTCTGCAGTATACAACAGAAGGAACAAAGCAGGTTGTGTTGTTGCTACTGTTGCAATGGCCAAGGATCCTCAGTCTCATAGCCACTGCAGTCCATTGTTTAAGATGTGAGCTTGTTGTTGCTTATTCAGGCAAAAGTCAGAATGCTTATTTGTTTTATGTCTGTTTTTTAATGAGGGTTTGATTAGACAGCAATAAAGACAAAAGTAAATAGGAGAAATGTTTATTAATAGGTCCCTCCATCCCTATCAACCAAAGAAAAGGCATACCTTAAAATATTGTAGTGAAATGTCTAGGGTGTGTCTGTCTGTGTTCTTGCCAGCCTTCACCTTTAAGTAGCTTTTCAAAAATATGTTATAAACATGTTGCTTCATCCTTGCCCTTTTAGCCTATTAATGTCTAACTTAAGTAAAGCAGGATGCAATCCCCAGCAAGTTATCTGTTTCTCCTTTCTTGGACCATGCAAATCAAAACAGTCTTCTTCTAAGGAGGGTGGTGAAAAGTTGTGCCAAATGTGTTCGTACTTCAGCTATTCCAACGTTCTTTAGTTTATCTTAAATGAGACATTCTCATCTTTGGGCTTTAATTATTCTGTTTAAAAATAAATTTTAAAAGATACTCTGAAGAGAAACTAAGAAAAAAAACAACAAAATAAAAGATTTACCATAATGCAGGTACATAAATATGAACTAAAAATACTTTTAAATTAAAAATTAATCTTTTTTATTTTAAAAATTAATCTCATTAAAATTACAGATTAGGCTGGATAGAATTGATCCATTGCTGAAGCTTAAAAACAAACTAGCTATAAATGTTACTAGTTTTCTACACTGCTGTTACAAGACTTGACTGACATCCGTGATGTACTCTGTAATATTTTTGAAATGATGAAATGTGTGATCCAGAGACTTGAAATATTTCAATACTTGTGTATAGGAATTTTCTTCCATGAACTAGAAATGAAAAAAGTGAGAATGTTTCCTTGCTCAAATCACATTAAGTGGATTCCCTTACATTACTTGCATTCATTTTTAAGATAGTCATAAATGGTTACATAAAATACAGGAATATTATCTGTTGAAGAAGTTGATGGTTTTTATAGTCAATGTATGTATTCAAATGATAAATGTTTCTGCATAATCTCTGACCCAACAATACCATTCCATGCCACTCCAAGAATTCTTCCATCAAAAGTAAAAGCTCCAGGACATAAAGACATGAACCTCTATGTCCATTACCACATTTCTTGAAATCATAAAACTGTCTGGAACTTAATAAATGTTTATCAATGGGTTTTGACTGAATGAAATTATGGCTCACTCATAGTACACATTACTGGGCATCTACTAAAGGTAATATGGTAGTGATATATGCTAGATATCATTAATATAATAGAAACACAATGTACTAAAAGTGTTTTGCAACTAAAAATCACTATACATTGTATGGCTTTAAAAAGGAATGAAATGCTGCTACATGCTATAACATGGATAAACTTTGAAAACATTATGTTAAGTGAAAGAAGCCAGACACAAAAGGACAACTATTATATGATTCCACTTATATGAGGTAGTTAGAATAGGCAAATTATAAACCCAGAAAATAGAATAGAGTTAACCAGAGGCTAAGGGGAGGGGAGAAATAAGGGGTTATTGTTTAGTGAGTACAGTTTCTGTTTGGGATAACAAGAAAGGTCTTAAAATGGATAATGGTAATGGTTGCTCAACATTGTGAATGTACTTAATACCAATAAATGATACACTTAAAAATGGTTAAAAAGGTAAATTTTACATTATGGGACATTTTACCAAAATAAAAAATAAAAATATACTCTAAAATAAAGTAAAAATTTACCTCATACTAGGCATACTATGAAGTTTGCATAAAATTGCACTTATTTTAGGAGCTTATATGGTTATTATCATATTTGGGGACGTGTAAAGAAAGCAACAGCTTAAGTAGTCCTCTTGAGTTCTTTCTCTCCATCTTTCCAACCTGGTGTTTTCTAGATTAATGGTTTTGTCACGCCTCTCTTTGAATACTAGCATCAGTAGGAATGCTAGCTAGTACTCGTTTCCTTAAGTATCAGCTAAAAAGTTTAATGTATTTTTATGCTGGTAATTGTTTTAGAACCTGGGAGGGATGTCATTGTTTTCTTAACTTGCCAAAAGCAAATATAGTACTGTAGACAGCATTACTAGAAAGAAATAGTAACTTTGAAGTAGACATATGTCCATCCTAAGCAAACTGAATATATTTCAAAGCAGACCACACCACTCAACTGCTGGCAATGTTCTTCCACATACTTGGCAGTATACTACTCGAAGTCTGAGAACTGTTTCTTTTTTGTAAAAATGATTTTGATTGGAAAACCCTGAATAAATCCTTTGGAATGTGTAACGTTTAGAGCTCCTTCTGGGATTCCTTTTCCATGAATCAAGGTTCTTTGATTCACTATCCTCCTTGGCACTTGCTTCCTAGTCATCTCAGCAGCCTTTGTGCCAGTGCTAATGAAGAGCTCCCACTTTAGGTCCTAAAGCAGGGAGAACAATAAAAGGAGAACCTCATTTCAAGTACCAGAAATGTCTGGGCTATAAAGGACACACATATTGTCAAAGTAAGCCCAGAGTGGGGTGACATCACCAAGGTCATTCCTGGCTCCACGTCCCCCACAGGAGGAACAACTAACAATTATTTGGAAACAGGACACTATTTGAGAGAATCCTAGAACATGGAGGTGAGGCTGAAGCACCCCCGTGCACCACAGAGACCAAGACAGACTGCATTAGAAGGGTGAGAAAAGGAGCTTGACCACACTGCCCCTCCCCCAAGCCAGTGGAGCACCATGGGTGAGGTCTCCCCTGAACCTCTGGTTCCTCCAGTAGGGGAAGAGAACTGGGGGACAGCAAGCACCACCACTAGCATTGGGGTTGCTTTGTGGGAGCCACTGCTCTAATCTGCTCCACTGGGTTTGCAGGGGAATCTGCAGGGTTTGACCACTAAAAGTTGGACTGTGATGAAGGGGGAAGGGGCATGCAACAGCCAGCACATGGATTGTGACCGATGGAATTCATACCTGCAGTGCCCAAGTAGTGATCACAACTGGCACCTTTGCTTATCTACAGAGCCAGGTTGGTGGGACACTACAACCGGGGAACTCAGCAGGGTACAGATCCACCTGATACGCATCTGGCCCTTGAACCTGGTTTGCCCATACCCAGGGAAAGAGCAGAGTCACAGCCCACCCACTGTGGAGAGTGTCTTCTGGCCATCTGACCAAAAGGGCTGGCAATAAATCCTGGAAGCTATTTGGCCCAGTCGTGCTCCAGCCAAGAGGCAGGCAGCCAGAGCTCATCACTGGCTCTGGTACAAAGCAGAGCCAGTATCAGGTGTGGAGGGATCCTGTACCATGCACAGGCAGGGAGATTAATTCATATCCAAGGCTGAGAGGAGCTCCCAGCTCCTCCCAACTGGGGAGTCTGTTTGAGAAATTAAGAGTCGCCTGGAGTGGTCCCTCCTCAACCCACCCAGGCAAAGGAACTGGGACTAGCCCCATCCCATCTGCTGTGGAGAGTGTCTTCCTGGCCCATCTGACTAGAAGGATTGGTGACAACTCCTAGAAACTGTGCGGCCCAGCAGTGCTCAAGCCTAGAGAAGGGTAGACAGAGCTGATAGTCTGCAAAGCAAAGCCAGTGGCCTTGTTCAGCCACAGAACGTGGAGTGTGGATCAGCTTGAGTTAAGACAACAAAGAGCTTTACTGGCTTTAGAGCTGCTTCTCCTGCTGCACCCAGGCAGGAAATCTAATTCATAGCCCTACTCATCACTGAATACAGCCTTCAGCACGTCCAACTGGGGAACCTAACCAGAGAACATGGGAAGCTGTACAGCCCATTAAACAGCCCTAGATACAGTGGCACTTGAACAGACAGCACAGCCTGTGGCCTCCCCCTTCTGCAGGGCAAAACCAGTGCCCTCACCTGACCAGGGAATTAAGTGCACACTCTGGCCTGATTTGGGTTCCCAAACAATGAACTATACAGGCTCTGGGTCCTGTCCAGAGCCAGGTCCTATACAAGCTCTGATTCTCTGCCAGGAAACTAATTCATAGCCCCATGTACTACTACTACTGAATATAATACCCAGTTAAGTCTGGAGGAAGAGCCCAATTATTCAGATATGCAGATACCAATGTAAGGAATCAAGGATCACAAAAATTAGGCAAATAGGACACCACCAAAGGAAAGTAATAAAACTCCAATAACTGACCTTAAAAAAATGAAGATCTGGGCTTCCCTGGTGGCGCAGGGGTTGAGAGTCCGCCTGCCGATGCAGGGGATGCGGGTTCGTGCCCCGGTCCGGGAGGATCCCACATGCCGCAGAGCGGGCTGGGCCCATGAGCCATGGCTGCTGAGCCTGCACGTCCGGAGCCTGTGCTTCGCAACGGGAGAGGACACAACAGTGAGAGGCCCACGCACCGCAAAAAAAAAAAAAGAATATCTATGAACTGTCAAAGAATTCAGAATAATCCTCCTAAGGAAGTTTAGTGAACTACAAGAAAGCACAGACAGCTAAGTGAAATTAGGAAAACAATGCATGAACAAGACAAGGAGTTTGACAAGGAAATAGCAACATCAAAGAAACAGGAACACTAGATTTTAAAAATACAATAACTGAACTGAAGAATTCAATAGAAAGTTTCAAAGGTAGATTCGACCATGCAGAAGAAAGAATCAGCAAACTGGAGGACAGGACTTTAGAAATTACCCAGTGAAAGGAACAAAAAGGAAAAGAATAAAAAGAGTGAAGAAAGCCTATGGAAATTATGGGACACAATAAAGTAAACAATGTTCATGTATGGGAATTCCAGAAGAAGAAAAGAGAGAGAGAAAGGGAAAAAAAGTATATTTAAAGCAATAATGGATGAAACTTTCCCAAACCTAGGATGAGAAATGGACATCCATATCCATGAAGTCCAAACAAGCCCAAATAGGTTGAACTCAAATAGGGCTACTCTGAGACACATTGCAATTAAATCATCAAAAGTCAAAAACAAAGAAAGAATTTTAAGACCAGCAAGAGAAAAGAGAGAAGTTACATACAAGGGAACCCTGGGATAATTGGATATTCACATGTAAAAGAATGAAATTGGACCAATATCTTATACCACTCACAAAACTAACTTGAATTGGATTAAAGACTCAAATGTAAGACCTGAAACTATGCAACTGCCAGAAGAAAACATAGGAATAAAGCTCATTACATGGGTTTGGTAATGACTTTTTGGATATGACACTGAAAACACAAACGACAAAATAAAAAATAAACAAATGGAACTACATCAAACTAAAAAGCTTCTGCACAGCAAACAAAAACAAAAACAAATCAACAAAGTGATTGAAAAGACAACCTATAGAATGCGAAAAACATATTTGTAAACCATATATCTGATAAGGGTTAATATCCAAAATAAATTAAAAATTCATACAAATCAATAGCAAAAAAAAAATTACCCAATTAAAAAAATGAGCAAAGGACCCGAATAGACATTCTTCCAATGAAGACACACGAAAAGCCAACAGGTACATGAAAAGATGCTCAATACCACTAGTCATTAGGGAAATGCACATTAAAACCACATTGAGATATTACCTCACACCTGTTAGAACAGTCATCCTCAAAAATGTCAAGAGATAACAAAGGCTCGTGAGGATGTGGAGAAAAGGGAAGCCTTGTGCTGTTGGTGGGATTGTAGATTGGTAAAGCCAGTATGGAAAACAGTATGGAGGATCCTCAAAAATTAAGACTAGAACTACATATATCTAGCAACTCCACTTCTGGGAATATATCCAAAGAAAATGAAAACACTAACTCAAAAAGATATCTGCACCCCCATGTTCATAGCAGCATTATTTATAATAGCCAAGACATGGAAACAATCTAAGTGCCCATTGATGGACAAATGGGTAAAGAGGTTGTTTTATATATTTATAGATATATACGTATTATATGTATACACACACACACACACACTGAAATATTATTCATCTGTAAGAAAACAAAGAAATGCTACCATTTGAGACAACAGAAATGGACCTTGAAGGCTTTATGCTAAGTTAAATAAGTCAGAGAAAGAAAGGCAAACACTATATGATCTCACTTATATGTGGAACCTAGAAAAAAAGAAAACAGTCATAGAAAAGGAGATCAGACCTGTGGTTACAGGAGACAGAGGGTCAGGGGAGGGGAAATTGGAGGAAGATGGTCAAAGGTACAAGCTTCCAATTGTAAGATAAATACATACTATGGACATAATGTACAACATGATGACTACAGCTAACACTGAGGTGTGATATATAGAAAAATCGTTAAGAATAAATTCTAAGCATTCTCTTCACAGAAAAGTATTATTTGATCTCATTTATATAAATTTGTGTGTTTGTGTGAGAGAGAAGGACAGAATACAAAAATGCAAAAAGAAAAGTTGTAAAGTACGAAGCTGCTTAGGTTTATATCTCAATCTATAACAGATAACAATTTGTTTAATTTTAATAGGTACAAAAATAAATATTAAGCATAGAACAAGCAAAAAGAAAAACTGAGCCCAGCGTAGATGTCCTTAAAGCATTTGCAAAGGAGGGCTTTATTAGGTCCGCGAACACCTGCAATTACAGGCAAAATTCTATGTGTGTGTGTTGTGTATGTACTTGGGGAGTGGACGCATAGCCTTTAGTGAATTATTAAAGGGGATGTTAAGACCCAAAAGTTTAAAAAGCACTGGAAAGCCTGACCACAAAACCATGTTAAACTACTCTGATTATGTTTTTATAGTTTTCCTTCACTCGTTAACACTTCAAAGAACAGCATGTGAATGTGGAAAGAATCTCTGCCATTTAGGTAAGATCTCTGAGTCTCAGTGTAAAATTAGCATATAGTAGAAGGATGAAATTATACACCATAGATGAAAGTACCTAGCAGAGCGCTTTAAGACTAGTACTTATTTATGCAAGACATCTTCCCCTGCTTACTTGTTTTCAGTAGAATGAAAGCATACTGAAAGCTGGTACAATGTCTTCTTTAAAGTTTTCTTTTGTAATGCTTACTATGCTTTTTGATACGGATGAGCCAATATCCACTTAAGGGCATGTAAGCTCACAATAACTTTTGTTGAATATAACTGTTTGAATGTACTTTCACTATATTATTATATAGGGATTTTAAACTAAAATGTACCTGCACACACTATTTAGAGCCTAACTTGGATATTTGAGTAGGTGGATATACACCCCTGGAAAATAATAGCTAATTTCTTCACTAAAATCAAATTGCTGAACATCTACTTTGCATATACATAGCTAGGCACTGTATTATGAGTTTCAGGTAATAAAAAGTTGTTAGTCAAAGACTCTGCTCCCTAGGGTTATTTTACAACAGCAAATCATGTTCAAACTAAAGGATAGACCAAAATAGAAAGTGCCACAGGCGTTTAGACAAGGGAGAAACACATCTGAAATGAGAAGGAAGGTGGGTATGGGGAAGGGTTCATGGAAGAGGCAGTGTATGCTGTGAGCAAGGTTTCAACGTGTAGCAGGGTGAGTGAAAGGAACAAATGAAGACATATAGTCGTGATATCATGAGGCACAAACTAGAAATAAACAGCACTTGTTCTAGGCTGGTCATGAGGTAATTTAAGGGGATTAGTGAGAAACTAGATAAAGAGATATCTCTTTATGTATTACTTATTAATAATACTTTTGAACACAAGTATTTAATTAAAAAAAGAACAATATAGGGATAGGAGACTAGGAGGTACAAACTATTATTATAAAATGAGCTGTAAGGATATACTGCATAGCACAGAAAATATAGCCAATATTTTATAACTATAAATGGAGTATAACCTTTAAGAATTGTGAGTCAGTATATTTTACACCTGTAACTTACATAATATTACACATCAACTATACTTCAATTAAAAATGCTATTTTAGTGAATAAAACACTAAGCAGTAAAATTTTTAAAAAAGAACTTAGAAGAGAACTTAAAAATAAAGACATAAAGAGCAGGTTGAAACAGCGCAGAAATCTGGCAATTAAGAGGCCATTGATAACTTTCAAAATAGCACTTTTTCTACCTATTCTCAGTGGAGGCAAAGCCTTATGAATCCTACTATTTCTTTTTCTGTTTTTCAAAATCTCAGGATAAGTCTACTTCAATTGTAGCTAATGGCAGTAAAGCAGCACCAGAAAATGCCTTTTGTAAAGAGAGGGCAACTTTGTGAATCCTAAGTGGGTACTCAAGTCTTAAATTACTGATAACACTGACCACCCACCAGACTAAATGTTTTTTTTTTACGTGATTGGAAAGCAACAGATTGATTTCAATTCTATCTTGTCATATCTACAAAAAAGTTCCTACAGTTCATTTAGCAACTAATAGAATACATCCTTCTATTTGGTATTACTCCTCCTTAACACGGGGCAATGAATTTTTCCTTTCTCTGGGAAACGTTTTTAACAAAGGAAATAGAGTCATAAATTAGTTTCGGTTAGGAAATCATACAACTATTTCTACCTAGGGCTTTGAATTTAGAAACTTTCCTCAGAAATTGTTTAAATATAACGAAGTCCAAATTCAGAAATACCTTAAATTTAATTATCTTAGTTGCACTAAAATAACAAATTCTATTTTCTATCTTGTTTTCTTTCTTCCCCAGAAGGCTTCTCCAACCCTAATCCATAACTTAATGCATTCATCTCACCTATAAAATCACTGGCAGGTATGATGCCGGCTTTGGCGGCTCCAGTCGCCTAATCCTGACCCATTTCTTGCCAAAGAACTCAGTTTCTTCAGAAACCAAGTAACAGACATTTCAATTTCTAACCATCATTAGCATATTTTCATGTACTAATACTCAACATAAAAACACCTTTCAAAATTACAGAAATTTTTACTGTACTTAAGATCAATTGCACTAACCTGTATTTCATAAACCTTGGGCTACTTTCAAAAAAATGAATTATTATTTTAATATGTTTTTCACCTATTATTCAGAATAATTATTCATATAATTAAATATTTTACAATGAGGTAAGAAAGGTGGAAAATCCGATTTCGGAGGAAGATGGCGGAAGAGTAAGACGCGGAGATCACCTTCCTCCCCACAGATACATCAGAAATTCATCTACACGTGGAACAACTCCTACAGAACACCTACTGAACACTGACAGAAGACCTCAGACCCCCAAAAGGCAAGAAACTCCCCACATACCTGGGTAGGGCAAAAGAAAAAAAGAATAAACAGAGACAATAGGATAGGGACGGGACCTGCACCAGTGGGAGGGAGCCGTGAAGGAGGAAAGGTTTCCACACACTACAAGCCCCTTCGCGGGCGGAGACTGCAGGTGGCGGAGGGGGAAAGCTTCGGAGTAGCGGAGGAGAGCACAGCAACAGGGTTGTGGAGGGCAAAGCGGAGAGATTCCGGCACAGAGGATCGGTGCCCTCAGGCACACACCAGCCCGAGAGGCTTGTCTGCTTGGCCGCCGGGGCGGGCGGGGCTGGGAGCTGAGGCTCGGGTATCGGCTTTCAGTCGGAGCGCAGGGAGAGGACTGGGGCTGGCGAAAGGACGAGAGCCTGAAGGGGTTAGTGCACCACGGCTAGCCCGGAGGGAGTCCGGGGAAAGGGTCTGGAGCTGCCGAAGAGGCAAGAGACTTTTTTCCCTTTTGTTTCCTGGTGCACGAGGAGAGGGCATTAAGAAGGCTGCTTGGGGAAGCGCCGGAGACAGGCGCGAGCCGCGGGTAAGGCGCGGACCTCGGAGACGGGCGTGAGATGCTGGGGCTACTGCCGCCGCCGCCGCCGCCGCCCGCCGCCACCGCCGCCGGGCCTGTGTGCGAGCGCGGGTCACTGTCCGCCCCGCCTTCCGGGGGGCCTGTGCACCCCGCCACTGCCGGGGTCCCAGGACCCGGGGACGGCTTTCCCGGGAAAGCGCACGGAGCGCCACGGGCTGCTGCAACGTCACGGCGGCCTCTGCCGCCGCAGGCCCGCCCCACACTGCGCGCCCCTCCCTCCCCTCTGCCGGAGTGAGCCAGAGCCCCCGAATCAGTGGCTCCTTTAAACCCGTCCTGTCTGAGTGAAGAACGGACGCCCTCCGGCGACCTACGCGCAGAGGCGGGGCCAGGTGCAAGGCTGAGACCCGGGAGCTGTGAGAACAGAGCAGAGACAGGGAAATCTCTCTGTGCAGCCTCGGAGGCAGCGGATTAAAGCTCCACGGTCCATTTGATGTGCCCTGCGTCTGTGGAGTGCATGAATGGACAGCGAATCATCCCAAATTGAGGAAGTGGACTTTGAGGACAAGATTTAAGACTTTCCCCCCTTTTCCTCTTTTTAAAACGAATTATCCCAAATTAAGGAGGTGGACTTAGAGAGCAAGATTTCAGACTTCTCGCCCTTTTCCTTTTTTTACAACGAATTATCCCAAATTGAGGAGGTGGACTTGGAGAGCAAGATTTTTGATTTTTCCCCCTGCTCTCTTTTTGTGAATGTGTATGTGTAATCTTCTGTGTAAGATTCTCTCTGTATAGCTTAGCTTCCACCATATGTCCCAGGGTTCTATCGGGCCGTTTTTTTTTTCAATAATTACTTTTTAATTTTAATAACGCTACTATATTTCATATTTTATTCTATTTTACTTTACCTGCTCTTTTTTTCCTACCTTCCCTTCCTCCCTCCCTCCCTCGGCTCCTCCTTTCCTTCTTTCTTTTTCTTTCCTCCCTCCCACCCTTCTTCTTTCCACTTTCTTTTTCTTTCCTTCCTCCCTCTCTCCCTCCTGTCTTTCTTTCTTTCGTTCCTTCCTTCCTCCCTCCCTCCCTTCTTCCATTCACTCTTCCTTTTGCTTTCATTCCTCACTCCCTCCCTCCCTCCTTTCTTTCTTTCCATCCTTCCTGCCTCCCTCCTTTCTCTCTTTCTTCCTTCCTTCCTTCCTTTCTTCCCTTCTTCCTTTCTTTCCCTCTCTCTTTCTTTCTTCTACTAATTCTTTCTTTCTACTTTTTCTCCCTGTTATTCTGAGCCGGGTGGATGAAAGGCTCTTGGTGCTGCAGCCAGGAGTCAGTGCTGTGCCTCTGAAGTGGGAGAGCCAACTTCAGGACACGGGTCCACAAGAGACCTCCCAGCTCCACATAATATCAAGCAGCAAAACTCTCCCAGAGATCTCCATCTCAACACCAGCACCCAGCTTCAGTCAACGACGAGCAAGCTACAGTGCTGGTCACCCTATGCCAAGCAACTAGCAAGGCAGGAACACAACCCCACCCATTAACAGAGAGGCTGCCTAAAAACATAATAAGGCCACAGGCACCCCAAAACACACCACCAGACGTGGACCTGTCCACCAGAAAGACAAGATCGAGCCTCAACCACCAGAACACAGGCATTAGTCCCCCCCACCAGGAAGCCTACACAACCTACTGAAACAACCTTAGCCACTGGGGACAGACACCAAAAACAACGGGAACTACGAATCTGCAGCCTGCAAAAAGGAGACCCCAAACACAGTAAGATAAGCAAAATGAGAAGACAGAAAAACACACAGCAGGTGAAGGAGCAAGATAAAAACCTACCAGACCTAACAAATGAAGAGGTAATAGGCAGTCTACCTGAAAAAGAATTCAGAATAATGATGGTAAAGCTGATCCAAGATTCTATTTCCAAGATCCATAATCTTGGAAATAGAATAGACAAAATGCAAGAAACAGTTAACAGGGACCTAGAAGAACTAAAGATGAATCAAGCATCGATTAAAAACACAATAAATGAAATGAAAAATACTCTAGATGGGATCAATAGCAGAATAACTGAGGCAGAAGAACGGATAAGTGAGGTGGAAGATAAAATAGTGGAAATAACTGATGCAGAGCAAAATAAAGAAAAAAGAATGAAAAGAACAGAGGACAGTCTCAGAGACCTCTGGGACAACATTAAACGCACCAACATTCGAATTATAGGGGTTCCAGAAGAAGAAGAGAAAAAGAAAGGGACTGAGAAAAGATTTGAAGAGATTATAGTTGAAAACTTCCCTAATATGGGAAAGGAAATAGTGAATCAAGTCCAGGAGGCACAGAGAGTCCCATACAGAATAAATCCAAGGAGAAATACACCAAGACACATATTAATCAAACACATATTAGTCAAAAATTAAACACAAAGAAATCATATTAAAAGCAGCAAGGGAAAAGCAACAAATAACACACAAGGGAATCCCCATCAGGTGTACAGCTGATCTCTCAGCAGAAACTCTACAAGCCAGAAGGGAGTGGCAGGACATAATTAAAGTGATGAAGGAGAGAAACCTGCAACCAAGATTACTCTACCCAGCAAGGATCTCATTCAGATTTGATGGAGAAATTAAAACCTTTACAGACAAGCAAAAGCTGAGAGAGTTCAGCACCACCAAACCAGCTTTACAACAAATGCTAAAGGAACTTCTCTAGGCAAGAAACACAACAGAAGGAATATACCTACAATAACGAACCCAAAGCAATTTAGGAAATGGGATTAGGAACATACATATCAATAATTACCTTAAATGTAAATGGACTAAATGCTCCCACCAAAAGACACAGAGTGGCTGAATGGATACAAAAACAAGACCCATATATATGCTGTCTACAAGAGACCCACTTCAGACCTAGAGACACTTACAGATTGAAAGTAAGGGGATGGAAAAAGATATTCCATGCAAATGGAAATCAAAAGAAAGCTGGAGTAGCAATTCTTATATCAGACAAAATAGACTTTAAAATAAAGACTATTAGAAGAGACAAAGAAGGACACTACATAACGATAAAGGGATCGATCCAAGAAGAAGATATAACAATTGTAAATATTTATGCACCCAACATAGGAGCACCTCAATACATAAGGCAAATACTAACAGCCATAAAAGGGGAAATCGACAGTAACACAATCATAGTAGGGGACTTTAACACCCCACTTTCACCAATGGACAGATCATCCAAAATGAAAATAAATAAGGAAACACAAGCTTGAAATGATACATTAAACAAGATGGACTTAGTTGATATTTATAGGACATTCCATCCAAAAACAACAGAATACACATTTTTCTCAAGTGCTCATGGAACATTCTCCAGGATAGATCATATCTTGGGTCACAAATCAAGCCTCGGTAAATTTAAGAAAATTGAAATTGTATCAAGTATCTTTTCAGACCACAATGCTATGAGACTAGACATCAATTACAGGAAAAGATCTGTAAAAAATACAAACACATGGAGGCTAAACAATACACTACTCAATAACGAAGTGATCACTGAAGAAATCAAAGAGGAAATAAAAAAATACCTAGAAACAAATGACAATGGAGACATGACGACCCAAAACCAGTGGGACGCAGCAAAAGCAGTTCTAAGGGGGAAGTTTATAGCAATACAATCCCACCTTAAGAAACAGGAAACATCTCGAGTAAACAACCTGACCCTGCACCTAAAGCAATTAGAGAAAGAAGAACAAAAAACCCCCAAAGTTAGCAGAAGGAAAGAAATCATAAAGATCAGATCAGAAATAAATGAAAAAGAAATGAAGGAAACGATAGCAAAGATCAACCAAACTAAAAGCTGGTTCTTTGAGAAGATAAACAAAATTGACAAACCATTAGCCAGACTCATCAAGAAAAGAAGGGAGAAGACTCAAATCAATAGAATTAGAAATGAAGAAGGAGAAGTAACAACTGACACTGCAGAAATACAAAAGATCATGAGAGATTACTACAAGCAACTCTATGCCAATAAAATGGACAACCTGGAAGAAATGGACAAATTCTTAGAAATGCACAACCTGCCAAGACTGACTCAGGAAGAAATAGAAAATATGAATAGACCAATCACAAGCACTGAAATTGAAACTGTGATTAAAAATCTTCCATCAAACAAAAGCCCAGGACCAGATGGCTTCACAGGCGAATTCTATCAAACATTTAGAGAAGAGCTAACACCCATCCTTCTCAAACTCTTCCAAACAATATCAGAGGAAGGAACACTCCCAAACTCATTCTACGAGGCCACCATCACCTTGATACCAAAACCAGGCAAGGATGTCACAAAGAAAGAAAACTACAGGCCAATATCACTGATGAACATAGATGCAAAAATCCTCAACAAAATACTAGCAAACAGAATCCAACAGCACATCAAAATGATCATACACCATGATCAAGTGGGGTTTATTCCAGGAATGCAAGGATTCTTCAATATATGCAAATCAATCAATGTGATACACCATATTAACAAGTTGAAGGAGAAAAACCATATGATCATCTCAATAGATGCAGAGAAAGCGTTCGACAAAATTCAACACCCATTTATGATAAAAACCCTGCAGAAAGTAGGCATAGAGGGAACTTTCCTCAACATAATAAAGGCCATATATGACAAACCCACAGCCAACATTGTCCTCAATGGTGAAAAACTGAAACCATTTCCACTAAGATCAGGAACAAGACCAGGCTGCCCACTCTCACCACTCTTATTCAACCTAGTTTTGGAAGTTTTAGCCACAGCAATCAGAGAAGAAAAGGAAATAAAAGGAATCGAAATTGGAAAAGAAGAAGTAAAGCTGTCACTGTTTGCAGATGACATGATACTATACATAGAGAATCCTAAAGATGCTACCGAAAAACTACTAGAGCTAATCAATGAATTTGGTAAAGTAGCAGGATACAAAATTAATGTACAGAAATCTCTGGCATTCCTGTACACTAATGATGAAAAATCTGAAAATGAAATCAAGAAAACACTCCCATTTACCACTGCAACAAAAAGAATAAAATATCTAGGAATAAACCTACCTAAGGAGACAAAAGACCTGTATGCAGAAAATTATAAGACACTGATGAAAGAAATTAAAGATGATACAAATAGATGGAGAGATATACCATGCTCCTGGATTGGAAGAATCAATATTGTGAAAATGACTCTACTACCCAAAGCAATCTACAGATTCAATGCAATCCCTATCAAACTCCCACTGGCATTTTTCACAGAACTAGAACAAAAACTTTCAAAATTTGTTTGGAAAAACAAAAGACCCCGAATAGCCAAAGCAATCTTGAGAACGAAAAACGGAGCTGGAGGAATCAGGCTCCCTGACTTCAGACTATACTACAAAGCTACAGTAATCAAGACAGTGTGGTACTGGCATAAAAACAGAAAGATAGATCAGTGGATCAGGATAGAAAGCCCAGAGATAAACCCACGCACATATGGCCAACTTATCTTTGATAAAGGAGTCAGGAATGTACAGTGGAGAAAGGACAGCGTCTTCAATAAGTGGTGCTGGGAAAACTGGACAGGGACATGTAAAAGTTTGAGATTAGATCATTCCCTAACACCATACACAAAAATAAGCTCAAAATGGATTAAAGACTTAAATGTAAGGCCAGAAACTATCAAACTCTTAGAGGAAAACATAGGTAGAACACTCTATGACATCAATCACAGCAAGATCCTTTTGGACCCACCTCCTAGAGAAATGGAAATAAAAACAAAGATAAACAAATGGGACCTAATGGAACTTCAAAGCTTTTGCACAGCAAAGGAAACCATAAACAAGACCAAAAGACAACCCTCAGAATGGGAGAAAATATTTGCAAATGAAGCAACTGACAAAGGATTAATCTCCGAAATTTATAAACAGCTCATGCAGCTCAATAGCAAAAAAACAAACAACCCAATCCAAAAATGGGCAGAAGACTTAAATAGGCTTTTCTCCAAAGAAGATATACAGACTGCCAACAAACACATGAAAGAATGCTCAAGATCATTAATCATTAGAGAAATGCAAATCAAAACTACAATGAGATATCATCTCACACCAGTCAGAATGGCCATCATCAAGAAATCTAGAAACAATAAATGCTGGAGAGGGTGTGGAGAAAAGGGAACACTCTTGCACTGCTGGTGGGAATGTGAGTTGGTACAGCCACTATGGAGAACAGTACGGAGGTTCCTCAAAAAACTAAAAATAGAAGTACCATATGAGCCAGCAATCCCACTACTAGGCATATACCCTGAGAAAACCATAATTCAAAAAGAGACATGTACCAAAATGTTCATTGCAGCTCTATTCACAATAGCCCGGAGCTGGAAACAACCTAAGTGTCCATCATCGGATGAATGGATAAAGAAGATGTGGCACATATATACAATGGAATATTACTCAGCCATAAAAAGAAACGAAACTGAGCTATTTGTAATGAGGTGGATAGACCTAGAGTCTGTCATACAGAGTGAAGTAAGTCAGAAAGAGAAAGACAAATACCGTATGCTAACACATATATACAGAATTAAAAAACAAATGTCATGAAGAACCTAGGGGTAAAACGGGAATAAAGACACAGACCTACTTGAGAATGGACTTGAGGATATGGGGAGGGGGAAGGCTAAGCTGTGACAAAGCGAAAGAGAGGCATGGACATATGTACACTACCAAACGTAAGGTAGATAGATAGAGGGAAGCAGCCGCAGAGCACAGGGAGATCAGCTCGGTGCTTTGTGACCGCCTGGAGGGGTGGGAAGGGGAGGGTGGGAGGGAGGGAGATGCATGAGGGAAGGGATGTGGGAACAGATGTATATGTATGACTGATTCACTTTGTTATAAAGCAGAAACTAATAAAAATAAATAAATAAATAAATACATTGGGGGAAGAAAAAAAGAAAGGTGGAAAATAGTTTTGCTATTCTTGTTCTTTGTTCTCTCTTCTAGTTGGTGTGCCTGAGTCAAAATTTTAGAATATTGAAAATTTAATATTTCAAACCCAAACCACATTTAAAGATAATAATAACAACCAGCCAAAACAATATCGGTCCAGAGGTTTGCATGGTCCGGGGAACAGTTCTCTGAGTGGGCCACTTGGAGTGGGATTTGCCCACCCCCCTCCACTCCTTCTGCCTCATATACTGAAGATAGAGACAAAGAAACCAACTCAAATCTTTCCAAAGTGTATTTATAAATAGAGAATTTGTAATCAGAAAAACAATAACAATATATAATAGAAGTAACATGATTTTTCAGAACCAGTATCTTGTTCTAAAGCAATATATAAAAAAGAAGGTTAGCTATAAACCCTGGACCTCTTTTTCATTGATCTCCTATTTTAATTTGTTAAAATAAAATCCATGGCCTTTTGAGTCAAACTGTCTCTTTAATTTCAGATTTAAAGATAACAAATCTCTTCTTAAATGGAATATTGGCACACAGACACCACACAGTCTGGCTTATTGCAACTGTTCTCTGTTGGTGAAGTGGCACATTTGTAATCCCCACCATAGCAATCTTCACTATTTCACAGAATATCATTCAATTGTACATCCCTAGGTGGCAACAAGAATGGGCACTTGAGCTCAGCAGCAAAGCGTTTGTGGGGAAATCCTAGGTCAGAACCCCTAAAAGGGGAGACTAACTTGAGGATGCCCAAATAACCTGAGGTTTACCTTGGCCACCTCCCCTGGCTTTCTGACTGCCTGTGGGAAAAGCCTCTCTGGAAACTCTTTTGAGGTTATTGGGGGAATCCTAGGACAAACACACTGCTTGCTTTTGCAGGAGGACTTGCCCCATACCCTACCCAGCTAGGTGTCTCACAACCTAGCTGGACTAAAAAAGCTTCAAGAAAAACGGGACAGACTGACATTTGCATTTCTACTTCCACCTATTCTTATGCACGTGGAGCAAAATATGTAGGTATAGCCCTCTTTCTCACACCCCAACAGATCCTGCTGTCCTCGAAACCCATCTGGTAGCTGCAGTGACTACAATGAAGGGAGTTATCTGAAACCATGTTGGTACTGAGTTTAAAGGATTTTTCATGCCATGCATTTTGGGGAAGGACACAGATAATAGTCCAAACATGGTATAAGGCAATGCCCTTTCTGGGTCCTTGAAAAATCAGTCACGGAACAGAGGTGGTGGACAGGAGCTGACAAGAGCTGGCTTGTTAATGAGCACAGCATCCCCGGGGTGGGGGGTGGGGGAATCCATGAAATGATTGACAAGAGAAGATGGTAAATGAAGGGAGAAGTGGGGACAAGTGCTGCTCAACCCAAGCTGAACTCCAGGAGGTAAGTTTCTCCTCTAATTGGAGATTCTTTCTAAAGGTTCAGTATTGAAGTGGGTGTTTGACGTTGAAATGTGCAGACCCATTCTAATAACTGGAAGGGGAGAAGACTGAGGAAGGCAAAAGAAGAGGGAAGATTTCCGATTACTTCTCCAGGCTGCTGACAAGAACCTGCTGCTCGCAAACCAAAAATAACCAAGCGAAGGTTGAAGGTAGCAACGTAAAAGTGCAACTCAAATTATTTTACATTCTGAATCCTCTTCAATATCTAAGCGAGTGTGGCACAGCAATGGTTGATTATCTTAAGATTACAGAGGCTGACCGCCTTCTTTGTTTGCCCACTAACACCGCTCCTCCAATAATCTCAAGCACTTGGCTGATTGATAATTCAATTCCAGTTGCTGCTCCTTTTCCCATTGCAGAAGGCGGCAGGGATATTCCCCTTCTTCCCTCTGTATTACAAACCCCATTAGTGTGGCCGAGGCTAATAATAGCCGGGCTGCTTACCTTCTCCGGAGGGATCGAATCAGCGCATGTCCCCGCGCCGGCTGCCCCGGGGCCGCAGTGCCGCCGCGCCGGGTCTGTGCTTGGTCAGTTCGGCCGGCCCCCACCCCACCTGCCAGCTGCAGCAGCTGCTCCCGCCGCTCCCGCCGCCGAGCTCCGGCCGCAGGAAGTCATCCCCCGCGCCGGGCCGGATCGCCACATTCCGCGCCAGCCGCGGGGGGAGAGGGGCCTCTTCCTGCTGCGGGGACCGGCTCCTGGAAACTGCGCTCAAAGATCGCTACCCTTCCCGGTTGTAGGGTTATTTTCTAGGAATGCTTTTACAGAAGAAGCGTCGCCGGCTGGTGGACCGAGAGAGAAGAGCCAGAGTGACTTTCTCTGCAGAGCGCCTTACCTCTGAGCGCTCCCCTGTCACTCCCGCGGCATGCACAGCTCCATTCCGCTGTGTGGGTTTTCCACCCTCTTCATCTTCCTTATCTGTATTGTTCATTTCGCTGAATTTGAGAGTGGGATTAGCTTTGAAGATATCATTCAAACACTCCGAAAATATTTTAAATTGGCGACTAGTTTTTCCAAGCCCCTGTAGCAAGCTCCACTTTCCCTCAACACACACACACACACACATACACACACACACACAGTTACTCGCACGTACACACCCAGCCAAACCACTCACAATTAGGAAAGCTGGGACCTCTCGCCCTCTTGCCTACGTAATGGAACAGGAAACTCCCAAAGGAGTGGGGAAGTAGGACCGGCTAGCGAAAGCACTCGTGGAAAGAGAGAGGGGTCGCCCCAAGATTTTGTTGCTGTTCAGTAGTGTCCTTAGTGGACAGATGTTCCCCCTCTAACCCCCTGGCCCCGCCCCAAGTGGAATGGCTGGTCTGGTGACCGCTGTAACATTTGGAAACAAAGAAGCTGAAGCCACATTAACAGGTGGCTGCATCTCTTTCTTTCCCGAAGGATTTATCAGAATTGGCTTTAGGAATAATATTAGCATATACGTATATAATAAACCCTTTCCTTCTCTCTTTAAATTGGCACCAGCTATTAACAGGTTTCTCTCTCTCTCTCATTTTCCTCCCTCCCTCCTTCCCTTCCTCCCTCTCCTAAGCTGACCAGATCATCAGTTTCCGGACTTAAGGGGGAAAAAAAGGCCAAGGATGTGCTCTCTTTACAGCTGAACCAGGGCTTATTTTCCCGGTGTTCAGCCATTCCCAAGTAGAGAGGCTTTTTGACCCTAGGGTTCTCTGTGAGTGAACTTCTCACATTCAGCTTGCTTTTGGAATTGCCCATCACTAGGTCCAGGCCAGTTTTATCCTTGGATTTGTCCAGCAACCTAAACAGTATAATTGCACAAGGCCAAGGCAGTACTTTTAATCTAGGAAGAGTTCCCAACTCTCTGTTTAGCAGTTCCAAAATTAGGAGGTAGTGTAGCAAACAGTTTCAACAAGGCTCAGTAAGAATTCTTGACCCTAGAATGCGGGCTTTTAAAAAGCTGGAACAACCTAATTCATCTCTCTGAGTTTCACTTTCATAAAATTAGACCTCACCAAAGAGCAGGGGATTCTTAATATGTATCAAAGTGTATGTGGAATCTGGATGGGAATATTACATCTTTAATTTCACTAACCTCTAGCTGCAATTTAGTATTTAGCATGTCCTTTAAATCTAAATGCAGACAACAAACCACAATAATATTAGGAGTACCTGTGACTATATCCCCAGCAGATACCACAGACAATTTCCTAAGGCAGTTTTTATAGATATCTCAAAGTATCACTACTCTGATGTTACAATCAAATCATCATTACCTTTTTTTGTTTTATCTAATAGACTATATCTATTTTAGAATGGTTTTAGATATACAGAAAAATTAAGGGGATAATACAGAGTTCTTATATATCTCATTCCCAATTTCCTCGATTATTGACACCGTACACCAGTGTGGTACCTTTTTTACAATTAATGAGCCAATATTAATACAATAATATTAACCAGAGTCTGTACTTTATTCAGATTTCCTTGGCTTTTGCCTAGTGTCCTTAATTCCATTTCAGGCTTCCATCCAGGACACCACATTACATTTAGTTATCAAGCCCCCTTAGGCTCCTCTGGGCTGTGGTAGTTTCTCAGGCTTTTCTTGTTTTTGATAACCTTGACAGTTTCTTTTTTAAATGTATTTATTTAATTTATTTATTTTTGGCTGTGTTGGGTGTTTGTTGCTACGCGCGGGCTTTCTCTAGTTGCGGAGAGCGGGGGTTACTCTTCGTTGCAGCGCGCCGGCCTCTCATTGCAGTGGCCTCTCTCATTG
This sequence comes from Mesoplodon bidens, assembly GCF_964165515.1. Taxonomy (NCBI): domain Eukaryota; kingdom Metazoa; phylum Chordata; class Mammalia; order Artiodactyla; family Ziphiidae; genus Mesoplodon; species Mesoplodon bidens. Next base: position 87,905 of record NW_027671248.1, on the reverse strand, counting down.
TGGAGCACGGGCTGTAGGCGCGTGGGCCTCCGTAGTTGCAGCATATGGACTCAGTATTTGTGGTTCACGGGCTTAGTTGCTCCCTGGCATGTGGGATCTTCCCAGGCCAGGGCTCGAACCCGTGTCCCCTGCATTGGCAGGCGGACTCTCAACCACTGCGCCACCAGGGAAGCCCCAACCTTGACGGTTTTGAGGAGCAGTGATCAAGTGTTTTGTAGCATACCTCACTAATGTAAACTGTCCAATGCTTTTCTCACGGTAAGACTGGGATTATGGTTTATTGGGAGGACAACCAGATAAAGTGCCTTTTTAATAACATCTTATCAAGGGTACATGCTATCAATGTGATTTGCCTGTTGATGTTGACCTTGATAACCTGGCTGAGGTCGTGTCTCAGATTTCTCCACTGTAAAGTTACTCCTCCACCCCTTCCACACTACACTTGTTGGAAGGAAGTCACTATGTGAAGCACAAACCCAAAAAGTGGAGAGTTATGATCCACCTCCTTGAGGACAGAGTATGTACATAAAGTATTTGGAATTCTTCCACACAGATTTGTCTATTTTCCCCTAAACATTAATTTATTCAATTATTGATATTTATTTATATCAGTATAGACTCATGGATATCTATTTTATCCTTTGGGTTATAATCCAATACTACTTTATTTTGTTGTTTGAATTGTTCCAGCTTTGGCCATTGGGAGCTTTTGCTTTTGGCACCTGTGCTCCTTTGACATACTCCCTTTGGGGTGTGTGAGTTTGTGTGTGTGTGTGTATCTGTGTGTATCTGTGTTTAGCATGCATGTTTGTGTGTGTGTTTAATACTTCCTGACTTTCTGGTACCACAAGATGCTCCAGGCTCATTTTGTGTATTTCCTGCCCCAGTCCTAGAATCAGTCATTTCTCTGAGGAGCCCTGATTCCTTTTATTGGAGAGTAGTAATAGAAACCAAGATCTGGGCTCTAGATGTGCTGTTGCTAATGGGCTATTATTTGATTAGGCTCTCTTAACTGAGAGAACAAAGAAATATATATGTATACTAACCCATGTATATACACATATCAGTAAATACTTCTATATATAACTATCTATATCTATATTGAGCTGAGTGTATACTGATGTCTGCAACTATAATGCATTAACGCTGAGATTAGTTTAGCCTTCTCCTCTTGTTTATCTGTAAATTCATACTTCAATATTGAGAAATGTGGCTACCACCATCCACCATCTATTTATTTAATTGTTCCAATTTCAGTACACATGTATCAGAGTTGTGAACCCATCTCCCCAACATCACTATTTTTAAGTATAGTAGTTAATAGAGTCTCTGTTATATCTTGTTATTTGATGAGTTTAAATACCCATTCGTTTCTATATCACAAATTTGGTTTTTAAAATATTCTAATGACTACATTTAAAACATAGTAACTAGTTTCTTTTGAGATTCTATGTATTATATTTTATGAATTTAAAAGTGTTATTTTAAGACTATTTAAATGGGCTACTCCATATTGTCAAAGGGATTCACAGTAAAAAGAAGGTTAGGACCCCAACCTCACAAAGATTATTGTCAGTTTATAATGAGATGATGTGAAATTGTCTGGTGCAAATGTTGGGAGCTCATGCTTGATAAGTGTTAGCTTTGTCCACTTGGGCAGGCTTCTTTCTCCTTTAAAGTTCTAAACACCTTGGAAGAGAGAACATGCTAAACCTTATGGTTAATAATTTATAATGTAGTGGAAGGATTTGCTAGGCATCAGTGTTGGAGGTAAAGGTCCATATAAGGTTGATGGAGGATGAGTGATTCCACTGCAGAAGTTTGTACTTGATATAAATTAATATAAGTGCAAGCAATGTATTTTAAGTTCATTCTAGAGGAGTAGTTCAGAATAGCTTCATAGAGGAGAAGACCTGAGCTATCTTGGGAGATGTTTAAACAGATGAGGAGTGGAGCCGGAGTTGAGAAGGCAAAGGCAGTGTAGCCTTAGAATGCAAATGTTCACAGACATGATCTTGTGGTTTATTCACCATCCTTACCAACCTAATAAGGACACCTGCTGGTAGCTGCATCATCATCATCATCACCATCAACATCATCACCATCATGTTAATAAAGAATGGATATATTTGCCAGGTAGTCAAACAAGCTCTTTGCATGTAGCACCTAGATGTTTTCTACGATCCACCTTATGAGTTCAATCATTGTAATTATTCTCATTTTTCACATACAAAAATGAAGACTTAGAGAGATTAAGTAATTTGTTCAAATCTTGGTGTGTGCCCTCTCAACTCCATGCTCTTTACCTCTGTGCTTAACAGGCTAGGATGATTTGCCCATATTAAGGGCTCAAATATTGGTTGATAAGTATAATAATCTCATAAAAGGAAAAGTGAAGTAATCTACTTTGATGTTTATGGTGCAGTTTGGTGAATGCACTGAAGTGCCAATAGATGAATAATAAAAGTTAGAAACACACAAAAATAGAGAAGAAAAATTCATATGTGTATGTCTGCTGGGAACAAAAAATCCTCCTGAATATCTAACTTCTTAGTAAATATCAGGATATCACATACACATCATTAGGCAGCATCAATGGAGGATCCTCTGTACCCTGCAAGAGGGCACTGTTATAGATGCACAGAAAGAAAATTCATATTTCCTGTACATTATAAATAAGGACATACTATGATCACTCTTTAAGAATGAAGTAATTTGAGTTTTTAAATTTTCCTTATCAATTGGTGTATATGAATCATGTTAGGTGAAGAATTATTGGTTGATTGGACATTTTATGTTTTAATTCTTTACAGAAAACAGTAAACAAATCCTTTTAGGCTTAAAATATCACATTCAGCAAATGAGTTATTATACTGAAGAAAGTGATGAATTCAGTAAAGTGTCTGGAATCTAAAATAAGAAGTAATTGAAGGAACTGGGAATAGATGACATGAAGCAAGACCAGGAGAGAAGTAGGTGGTCGCTCTAAACTATTTTAGGAGTTGTCCTATGAAAAAGGGTTTAGACTGTCCCACACTGAAGATTTTAGACCAAGTAGACAGGTTTAGGTTGATAAAAGGATGAATATTTTGACAAGTAGAACCTTTCAACTATAAAATGGACCGACTGCATTTTAAACTCAAGAACTCCCTGTTACTGAAGTGCTTTAACAGAGGTTGAAGTTAAGCAGTTGGAAAAGTAAGAGCCTTTACAGTGAGAAAATTCTATGATTCTATGGTTTTCAACTCATAAATTTGTGTAGTTCATCCATTTTACTCATTGTATACACTTAAGTATATTGTTCCTTGAAATGGCCATTCAAAGTTGTTTCCTGTGCCACACACTATGAATGTTAGGGTTAGTCCTGTGTAAATCTTACCCCCATTGAATTAGTATTAACCCTAAGCAAGCAGCTTTCTTACATAAGGAAACAAAAAAAGAGGTTCAGAAATGTCCAAACTAAGTTTTTATAAAACTGTGTTATCAAATCTAATTTATCAAAAAACTTCAAACAGGGGCTTCCCTGGTGGCGCAGTGGTTGAGAGTCCACCTGCCGATGCAGGGGACACGGGTTCGTGACCTGGTCCGGGAAGATCCCACATGCCGTGGAGCGGCTGGGCCCGTGAGCCACGGCCGCTGAGCCTGCACCTCCAGAGCCTGTGCTCCACAACGGGAGAGGCCACAATGGTGAGAGGCCCATGTACCGCAAAAAAATAAAAATAAAAGGAAGATGCAGACCTGTATGCTTCAGGATTTTCTCACCAAAACCCCACACAATTTCTTTACTATTCCAGCCAAGTATGGCCTAGCCCTACCCTCATCCCTGTTTTTCTTGGTTTAGTAATAAAGAAAGAGATGGAAATAAAGAAGAGATATCAGGTAGAAAGATATAAAATAGTGGGGAAAATAATATAAGTGAAGTCAAGTACCACCATCATTTACTAGAAGTGAACTTTCAGCACCAGCATTAATATTTTTTCCTGTTATATCTGTAAATGATAATAACTAATATGTACATAACAATTTTCAATTTAAACAAATCTCATTTTTATAACTAACTACTTCGCAACAAGCAACATGCTAAGGCAACACCAATAGATGAAAAACGGTAGTCCCTGGCCCCAAGGAACGTTGTCCAGGAGAACACAGATATATGTAAACGACACAATCACAATACAGTGTAGCGAGTGCAACAATCAGGCATGCAGAAGTGCAAGGGTAGCAAAAAGGAGCATGTGATCACAACACTAAAAAGAAGACTGCACAAAAGACATAATATGTAAACTGAGGTTTGAAAAATGAAGTGGGTTTCCCAGGTGCCCCATAGGGAGAAAGGAATTCTTGGAGGAGGGAAAAGCATAAATGAAGACAGTGAATTGTTCATATAATCCAGAAGTGAAGTAGGCAATGACAAGAGAAATGATTGGACACAGGCGTCATGAATACTTGCATGTCTGCATTTTAGCAAGTCCATTCTAAAGGAAACTTTGAGGATCAACTCGGGGGTGGGGGGCCGCAGGGGGCACAGAACTAGTCATTGCTGCCAGAAACACGGGAACCACTTTCTACCAACCCACCAAAATAACGACTTCAAAGGCAACATGGTATCACAGAAAAGGTTTGTTTTTCTGTTTGTTTGTTTTTAGTTCATTAGGTCTCACTTAAAATTCTGATTCCACAATGCACTTGCTTTGGGATCTTGAACAACACTCATAACCTCTGCAAGTTTCAGTGTAGTAAGTTTATGTGATTACCTTCATCTGTAATATCCCTGCGTTGCAATCTTAATGGAAACTCAAGTTCAGGTCAAAGACAAGTTTCTCTGTGACCTCTCCTCTGAATTGATTCAAAAGCTGTCTCTCCCGTCCTCATTTGGCTTCTCTTATGGAATCTCATAAAAACTTCTATGACCTCTTTTGTGTTTTTTTTTGTTGTTGTTGTCTGTTTGTTTGTTTTTTAATTTAAGTATAGTTGATTTACAATGTTGTGTTACTTTCAGGTGTACAGCACAGTGATTCCTTTTTCACATTCTTTTCCCTTATAAGTTATTACAAAATATTGAGTAGAGTTCCCTGTGCCAATAAGGAGATCCTTGTTGTATCTATTCTATGCCTTATTTGAATGACCGTAGCACTCGTTGTCTGTATCATTTTTATGTCTCTGGTTGCTTTGTGACTGAAATGAAAATTTTCTATTTGTTCATTTCCTTCCTTAAAAATGTGTTCATTTATGTATTTCATATTTATTGACTACATCTTAGACACCGTGTTAACTGCTGGTTCTAGATGTTAGTAAAATATAGACCTTCCTGCTCAAAAGGTCACAGTATTTGTGGGAAAACAAAAAAATGAACTACCTATATCTCAAAGAGCTTTGTACTTCCCAAAGAGAACACACCTAGTAGGTACAATAAATACATGTATCATACATAAATGTATAAATAGTTAATGGGATTAAAAACTAGAGATAACTGCTTTTCGATTCTGAGGAAATGATGATTATATTTCACCAGGAGCTCAATACCACTCTGAGAATGAGGGCTTAACCCCCGTCCTGACTCACTGCATTGCTTTTCTGTATAAAAAATACACAAGTCTGTATATACGCTCTAGAAAAAGGCTTATCTGGCATGAATTTCAGAGAGCAAGAAGAAAACTTCAAGAAGTTCAGAGAAGCATCCAGCAGCTCAGATGATTGGCACTAATACAACTTGCTTGACAGGAAAATTGAGCTGTAAATCTCACAAAATTAGATGATCTTTGAAGAATTTCAAAACCTCCTGCTATTAATTGGAAATCCTAGAAGAACCGCTTCTTTTAAAGCATACTGATAATATGCTTTACAGCTTAATATTCAGAAGCCTATGTTTTGGCTAAGTGAGCTTCAGGAAAGAAGGAAACTTGTGGTTCCGTTCCATCTACTCTGCAAACTCTGGTCAAGACATCTACTTCTGTGCTCAGCCATCTTATCATCTGTAAAATGGAGGCAACTCTAAGAAAACATAGTTACAGAGATGTTGCACAGTTTCATGTGTCATTGTCTTCATTTGTTTCAGAAAACCAATAACATCTAAGCTACTACTGCAAAGAGTGCAATGTTACTTGGGGTCATCTGGTGCAGCTCTGTCAAAGTAAAGAAAAGGAAAGCGGCCTAGAATAACTATAATTTTCCCAAGAGGACACTATTATTTTATGGTAAATCTGGGACAAGAACCCTGATCTCTTTGATGCCATTCCATTGTTCTTTCGTTGGGTTCTGAACAACCCAGAGAAAGAAAGAGAAATAAAACTCCTATGTGCTGTGTCACTGGTACAGGTCGTGGCAAGATTGGAATTGGAGCACTACATATTAACAGGTATTTGGGGAATTCTTCAAACTAATTAAGATATATACCAGGTCCATAAAAAACAGTATGTTTTCTGAAGATGATTCTGTGGCATGAACAGAACTGGTAACTGAAGGTGTCTGTGTGCTGCAGTTCCAAACAGCATGGATGAATGGTTGTTTTCTGGCACCTTGAAGACTCCATCCCAACATACACATTAAAATAAAATTAACATTTCAACTGGGTCATAGTTAATTCTGCATGCTCTTGTAAGTCAGCAAAATATTCCATATATCATTTAAGTTGTCACTCCCTTTCTTTTTTTTTTTTTTTTTGCCGTACGCGGGCCTCTCACTGTTGTGTCCTCTCCCGTTGCGGAGCAGAGGCTCTGGACGCGCAGGCTCAGCGGCCATGGCTCACGGGCCCAGCCACTCTGCGGCATGTGGGATCTTCCCGGTCCGCAGCACGAACCTGTGTCCCCTGCATCGGCAGGCGGACTCTCAACCACTGCGCCACCAGGGAAGCCCCGTATCTGATTTTCGTATTAGGACTCTTCTAATTTTTTATATACATTGGAAAATAACTGATGTCTTTCTAAGGTGTATATCTTTGATTATGTTTTCTATTTTCATAAAGCTTCTTGTATTCTCTACTCAAAACAGGAGTAAATAATGGCTGCATATAACTAATCATAATCAGCCATTTTGTCCAGATTTTTAGATGTGTTGGTATAAAGCTACCATAGTATTCTTTTGTAATTAAAAAAAAATTCTCTCTGTTTTATAGCTAGTCCCATCTCTATCATATTTGCCAAATATTGCTTATTTTATTGGTGTTTGTAAAGAGCAAGCTTTTGGTTTTCTTTGTCACGTTTACTGCTTTTCTTCTCTATTTTTGACTTTTCTCTTGATTAATTTTGTCCTTCCACTCTTTGGGATTTACCTTGTTCTTTTTCTATGTCTACGGTCCATTTCCTGTAGCTTCAAGAGCCATTTTCCACAACTCAATGAGCTCTGCTGGCTGTGTCATGGCCACTTCATCATATGCCATTAAAACTTAATCTCATACACTGTGTGAAGACTCGGCGGTCTTATTTTGCTTTCAAAATTGTTCTATAGCCTTGGATCCTTCTTCTTCTCCTAAATTAGCACTATCATCAGGGAAAATTCTAGTGGGCCTAGAATTCTAGGCTTGCCTTTCCTGCAGTTTCATAATCAAAGAAAAAACATTTCCACCCTTTTTTTGATGTTGATCGAAAATTTAGCAACACTTCTTTGCACTGTATTCAAATCCCAAAATATGAGCAAGCCTTCATGCACACAGGCTCACTGAAATGTCATAACTTTAAACTATGTATGACCTTGAACAATGACCTTTCCAAATACTCCACACTCTTTCTAGGTGTTCAGACTTTTTCATTCCTACAACATCTTTTACATAGGGTCGATTTGTGTCCTAAGTTCTTCCTCACGCCCACTTCTGAGTATATATCCAGAGGAAATATCATCATAATTTGAAGAGATATCTGTACTCCCATGTTTATTGTAGCATTATGCACAAGAGCCAAGGTATGGAAACCACCTAAGTGTCCATAGTAGATTAATGGATAAAGGAAATATGGTATATATATAGAATAGAATATTATTCAACCTTAAAAAAGAAGAAAATCCTATCATTTAAGTCAACATGGATAAAACTGGAGGCCACGATGCTAAGTGAAATAAGACAAAAACAAATAGTGCATGATGTCACTTATATGTGGACTCTAGAAAAATAATGAAATAAATCAACTCTTCCCTCCCTGGACATTTTCCTCAGCAGAATCTAGCAGCCTCTACTATGAGTATTATCTTTTTTCTTTTTATTGTTTGTACCAGATCACAACCCCAGGGAACCTATGTATTTACCGATGTATATCTACATTATAGTTTACCATTGTTCTTTTCCTTTGTAATTCATTCCTTCCACTTCTGGCCTCAGAACCTCATTTTTACTTTGGAGAAGTCCTTGTGATTCAGGTAGGCTGTGTGTCTCCTTCCTAGGCTGTGTGACTTGGGGCTGGCTAGACACAGTGTTTCACATATACTCTATATGTCTTAAGTACTTATTTCTCTGTTTTCCATCATTTTCCCTCCAAATTTTTGTGTAGTTATTTTTTAATTGACATTTGTATTCCTTTCTTTTGTTTGACTAAGGTACTGTTCAACCAATCTTCTGAGTGCTTAATTTCAACTTTTTTAATTCTAGAAGTTTCTTTTGGTTGCATTTCACAGATAATTTTTGCTTAAATTGTACATGTTGCCCTTCTTTTAATACATTAATCATAATTTTAAATAATAGTTTCATTGAGATATATTTTACTTTCCATATTATTTAAAGTGTACAATTTAATGTGTTATGCATCTACCACCACAATCAATTTTAGAACTTTCATCCACCCCCCAAAAGAAAAAGAATCTATTATAGGTCACTCACTCCCCCATTTCTCCAAACCCTAGGCAGCCACTAATATACTTTGTCTTTACAGATTTGTCTAGTCTGGACATTGCATACAAATGGAATCATACAATTACTTAGCATGTTTTCAAGGTTCATCCATGTTGTAGCATGCATCAGTACTTGATGTCTTTTTATGGCTGAATAATAGTCCATGGTGTGGATATTACTATGTTTCATTTATCCATTCACAATAAATGGTCATTTGGTTATTTCCACTTTGGGGCTCTTATGAATAATGCTGCTGTGGTTGGATTTACGTGCAAGTTATGTATGTAGGTCTAGATTTGTTTTTTAAATTAACAGACTATTTCGGAGCAGTTTCTGGTTTACAGAAAAATTAAGCAGAAAGGACAGAGTTCTCATAACTCCTTAGCTCTCTACCCAGTTTCCCCTATTATTAACATCTTACATTAGCGTAAGATGTTTGTTATAGTTAATGAACCCATATTGATACATTATTACTAACTAATATCCATGGTTTACATTAGACTTCACTCTTTGTTTTGTACATTATATGATTTTTGACAAATGTGCAATAACCTGTATCCACCATTACAGAACCATACACAGGAAGTCTCTTTGCCTTTAAAATTCCGCACTTCACCCATCCTTTTCTCCCTCCCCGCAACCTCTGGCAACCATTGATCTTTTGACTGTCTCCACACTTTGGCCTTTTCCTAAATTTCATATAGCTGCAATCATATAATATGCATGTAGCCTTTGCAGATTGGCTTTTTTTCACATAGCAATATACATTTAAGCTTCTTCCATGTCTTTTCATGGCTTCATAGCATTTTCTCTTTATTGCTCAATGTTGTTCCTTTGTACCGATATACCATAGTTTGTTTATCCATTCACCTATTGAAAAACATCTTGGTTGATTTCAAGTTTTGGCAATTATGAAAGAAACTGTTATAAACATCCATGTGCAGGTTTTTATGTGGACATAACTTTTCAGTTCCTATGGGTAAATACCAAAGAGCATGATTACTAGATCACTGTATGGTAAAAGTATGTTTAGTTTTGTAAGAAACTGCCAAGTACCCTGCTAGCAGCAAATGAGAATTTCAGTTGTTCTGCATCATCAACAACTTTGGTATTTCATTATTTGGATTTTAGCTATTTGAATAGGTGTGTAGTGGTATCTCGTTATTCTAATTTAAAATTCCCTGATGACATGGAATGTGTAGCATCTTTTCATATGCTTATTTGCCATGTGTCTATTTTCTTTGTTTAATCATAGTTGTTTTGTTTTGTTTTTTAGCCAATGCCTACTAACTCTTGTCCTCCTGTGTCTATTTATATTGTCTTTTTTCTTTCTTTTTTTTTTTTTGAGCTTTTGATCATTTAGTCTTTTTCCTGGTATGTCCAATTATTTTTTATATTAAAATTGGGCTTAACTTATTTTAGGAAACTATAAAGATACCTCCATATTCTGGATGTTGTTATCGTTCTCTTGAAAAGATTTCCTTTTGCCCATGGCAGACAGTTACCATAGGGACTGGAAACCTTAGTCCATTCTCAGTTTGAGCTCATTCAAAGCCTTTTTTTCCGTCTGTGTGAAGGGTGCTCTATTTCTGTCTTGTCCTTCCTCTACGGGTGTTGCCGTTTGGGATTACCATGTGAAAGTTTGGATTCTCCCTATTCCCAACTACCCTTGTATTTGTTAGGCTTTAAATGTAATGGTTCCCCCAGCCCTGTGAAACTAAGGATACGTGTAACTTGTCATTCCATTAGTTGTTGCTTTTAGCCTCAGCTCTTGCCGTTTGGCTTCTGTGGTTACAGTCTTTTGAACTCCTTGGCTTTTCAGCTCCTAGGCTATAACATTTGAATCAGCAAATGCCCCAAGGAGAAAAGCTGCACCAAATGTCAAGCTTGCATCTGTGTTTCCCTTCTCTCCAGAACTTGGCCCACATGTCTTGGTGTCTCTCTAACATTCGGATGCTGGCGAACACATGTTTTCTTACTGTATCCAGGTTTTCTAAAATTTCTTTAGACTTCACCTGATCTTATGTTATTATTGAAGTATCATCTCAATTAGCCCTAGGAAGAAAATTTACAATTTTATGTTTTTTTAAATTTTCTATATTACCTCAGTTTCTGTAGAGACCTTTTACCTGACTGTTCAGTCTAGTTCCTGTGTTACCAGTAAGATGGAGATAGGTGGAGTCTAAGAATATTGGGGGGAAAATCACTGATGAATGATATGGCTCGTTCTTTTTGTTTTTCCTCTCCTTATTTACTCTGGCAGCCTACATTTGCCCTTCTTGATTTGACCCAGTTGCCCAGATAACCAACCCACTCTGGCAAAGACATGACTTTACTCTCATAAATGTCTGCATGTTAGGATAAGTTAGATGATGAACACCATGCCAAAGTTCTTTCTGTGACCAGTCAGAATGGCCATCATCAAAAATTCTACAAACAATAAATGCTGGAGAGGGTGTGGAGAAAAGGGAACCCTCTTGCACTGTTGGTGGGAATGTACATTGATACAGCCACTATTGAGTACAGTATGGAGGTTCCCTAAAAAACTAAAAATAGAACTACCGTACGACCCAGCAATCCCACTACTGGGCATATACCCTAATAAAACCATAATTCGAAAAGAGACATGTACCACCATGTTCATTGTGGCAGTATTTACAATCGCCAGGACATGGAAACAACCTAAGTGTCCATCGACAGATGAATGATAAAGAAGATGTGGCACATATATACAGTAGAATATTACTCAGCCATAAAAAGAAATGAAATTGAGTTATTTGCACTGAGGTGGACGGACCTAGAGACTGTCATACAGAATGAAGTAAGTCAGAAAGAGAAAAACAAATACCGTATGCTAACACAGATATATGGAATCTGAAAAAAAATTCTTCTGAAGAACCTAGGGGCAGGACAGGAATAAAGACGCAGACGTAGAGAATGGACTTGAGGACACGGGGAGGGGGAAGGGTAAGGTGGGATGAAGTGACAGAGTGGCTTGGACATATATACACTCCCAAATGTAAAACACACACTAGTGGGAGGCAGCCACATCGCACAGGGAGATCAGCTTGGTGCTTTGTGACCACCTAGAGGGGTGGGGTAGGGAGGGTGGGAGGGAGACACAAGAGGGAGGAGATATGGGGATATATGTACATGTATAGCTGATTCACTTTGTTATAAAGCAGAAACTAACACAGCATTGTAAAGCAATTCTACTCCAATAAAGATGTTAAAAAAACAAAAAGTTAGAGAGTAAAATAATTCAAAAGAATTGGCCACACTCCTCCAATAGATTCTCTAACATTTAGCAGAACAGAGTTCACACTGAATCTGGTTTATGAGTAAAAGACAAGTCAACTTTAAAGTGGATCAGAGATGACAACATTTCTTTTCCATGTGGCTGCTTTGGAGCCATATTTCTGCTGACCACTCAAAACCTTCCTCTTGAGTATTCTGTGATATATTAGAACCAGGAATAAGGGGTGTTAGTGCTGGAAGGGTCAGACAGTGGTCTGCGATTTAATTCACATATCCTTTCTGCACCAGACTCTTTAAGATCATTGAGTTATCCTAAGAATTTTGAAGCTGTAGAATTCACGACAGTACATTACAATATGCCAATATTACTATTCTCCTGCTCTGACATTCTCCACTGATGGACAGATGAAGGAGAAGGAAGGGCAGTCAGCAGTAACTGAGAGTAAATGAAACTGGAATATTATAATTCAGTATCATTTGAGTGACTGAATTGGCTGGCCCAGTGTTCTCCAGTTAAGGGTGAGGGAAGATTAATCCTGCACATGACACCACTACTGTATTTATACAAGTCTACTGGGACAGTTGTTTGCCTTGATTTGTTTTCTTCATTCATTTCAGTCAGACAGTTGTGTTGACTGATTTTCCTTTTTGATGTATGAAACGACTGTTTGACTGAATTTACCATTTACTTTACACTAGTGCACTGGAAAAATGATACATTCGTCAAATTGGATTGGCAGGTATGAAAATGTTTACCCCAGAACTAGACAGAAATATAATATTGCCTTCTACAGAAATGTAAGTCATATGCCCTGGATTTTGGGGAAATGTTCCAACTTTAACTATTTTGCCAAATTTCAAAAATGTAGGGTAACTGATCCCATAGTAAAAATAAGAAGATCTGTGAAATCCAGATAAAAATAGTTTTGTGTGACTCTGACAATCACATAACACAAAAGAAAAAAGTATTATGAGATAAATTTTAGTGATTTTCATACTTATTAAGAGGTGTTTCTATGTTAAACTTTTGAGTCTTATTCTAGAAGTTCTGTAGGAACAAACACTTCAAATATATTCATAGAAAACCCTCTTTATTTATAATTCCATTTTTCCAATATTTATAGTTACTATGACAGGCCATTTCTCCACATCCTATCCCATGATTCTCTGCTCCTATTGAACATTTGGAAATTGGTGGCATGAGCAGGAAAGTGAAGCAGTTTTTGAGATTACTGAATAATGCTGATTTTATAAAGACTGCTTTCTTCCATTGTTGACAAACTTATTATGGTACCGATGGTTGGATACTACTCTTAGAGATGAAAAAGGTCTTAAGGAATCTTCCATATTCCATTCACCAATCTGTGTTCTTGTTCAAAGCAAAATTAATTCCTTTCAAAATTAACATATTAGCTTAATAATAATTTTTAGTCTAAAATAATCTATCTGGGAGAATGGGAATTTTTGGTGGGAAAAAGCGACAGAAGATGGGACGAAAAGAGAATTCATAGAAAGACAAAACAGCATTTTTTAAATGGTGGGTATGAACTTCTGTTTCCAACTATATCAGTTTACCTTAGGAAAACACACTAGAAAGGCCAGATAAATCATAAGCAACATTGGACTGTGAGCGTTAGAAAGCTACTGAGGTAGCCATGACCTAGAAAAGTAAAATAGAGAAAGAAACTCACTGAAGTGAGAACAATATTCTGCACATGCTTTTCTAGCCCAGACATTTAGAAACTACTGATGAAGAGCAAAAGGCTGAGAAACCAAATGCGGCTCCTAAGAGGTAGAAAAGCCAGTAGATCTTAGGACAATGTCATAGGACTAAGGAAACCAGAATTGGAATTGAGAAATAACAAGGCAGCTAGAATTTTAAGGACCAAAATCACAGAGAGAGTAAAGATTCAGAGAACAGAGCTGGATTCAGCAACAGTGTTCCCTTGCAGTATTTTCCATGTATAATAGGTAGACAAGGCAAGATGCTAAGAAGTCAAACAAAAGCTAACTGAAGTCAAAACAAAGACTTAGTTGGTTCATAATGCTGAAGAGACAAAATTGGGGTTCAGAACCTATGAAAGATTTGTGGCCCAATGGTAAACTAATGATATGAATTAGGACATTGAAATCTCTACATGTGTGTGTGTGTGTCTGTGTTTGTGTGTGTGTGTGTGTGTGTGTGTGTGTTAGGAAGGTTGAGGCAACATCTACATTGAACCTTATAAAGAAGGAAAATGAGTATGAAGTTGGTCCAGTGACTGAGGTGATCTTCCCCTCTGCTCCCTACCTGAGAATAGGAAATTCTCTCCTCAAGAAAATACAGTTGACCCTTGAACAATGTAGGGGTTAGAGACACTGACTCCCTGTGCAGTCAAAAATCCACATATAACTTTATGGTCGGCCCTTCTTATCTGTGGTTCTGAATCTGAGGATTCAACCAACCACACATCATGTAGTACTGTATTACTTATTGAAAAAAAAATCCATGTATAAGTGCATCTGTGCAGTTCAAACCCAGGTTGTTCAAAGGGCAACTGTAATGTCATTCAGATTCTATACAACTTGTCATATCCCAAGTCTGGTATTCACTGAAGAGCCACCAAGACAACCAAGAAAAGGAGAATTAGAATAAAAAACAAAACAGAATCAGAATCATAGATGACCTAAACATTAAAGTTCATACATATTTCGGTAAATATTATCAAGTTCAAGAAAATAGATGACAAGGTGGAGAACTTAACTTGACGAGTAGAAACTACAAACTGATTGAAGTTGAACTGATAGAATTAAAAACTATACGAAATTTAAAACTCGGTACTGGATTGGACACAGGTAAAGAGAGGTAAGTGAACTGGAAGATAGAGTAGTAACAATATTAAGAGTAAAGCATGGGAAACGAAAAGAATAAAAAGTAGACAAAAGCGCATTTGAGACACATGGGCCACAGTAAATATTTTTTATCATATGTGTAAACCGGAGTCCAAAGAAAAAAGGAGAGAGAGATTGGGATGAAAACAATATTTCAGAAATATTAACAGCTGAGAGTTCTCTAAAACTAAAAAGAATATATGGAGCCATAAATTCAATAAGCACTAAAAAATGCAACAAGAACAAATCCAAAGAAAACCACACATGAGATCACCACAGTACAATTCATGAATAGCAATGAAAAGCATAACATCTTAAAAGCTGCCCGACGAAAAAGAGAGAGATTACTTTCAAAGGAACAATAGGATTAAGATTACAGCTTTCTTCTCAACGAAACTGACTGGATACTAGAAAATAATGGAATAATATTTTTAAGTGCTAAAGAAAAGAACTGCCCATTGGGAATTCTAGAGGCAGAGAAAATGTTGTTTGGAAGGAAAGATGAAATAAGGAAATTTGCAGACAAACAAAATTTAGAAAATATGTTCTTATCAGAACTGCCTGAATTAAATTATAAAGGGAGACCCGCAGGCTGAAGGAAGATTATCATAGACGAAAATAAGGACTTTATAAAGAATTATGTATAACAGAAGGAATAAATAAGTGGATAAACCTAAATAAAATCTAACAGCACAAAAAAGTAATAATAAAATATATCAAAAATTAAAATGCATTAAAAAAATGGAAGAGAAAAAGTAGTAAAAGATATTTAAGATCTCAGCATTGCTTGAGAAGCAGTAAAAGAGCTAATAAGTCATGGTACATGTGTAACTGCTACTTATGTACAAATAACAAGCTAATACAAGGGAAAATGGAATTTGAAGAAATCTAAAAGGAAGAAAGAAGAGCAAAAGGAACATAACAAGGTGGGACAGATAGTAAACGAGGAGTAAACGGTCTACAAGAAAATACCTTAACTGTAAATACTCAAATTAAAGGACAAGGATTATTCAAACAAAAAACGTAATTCTATGCCACCTACAAGAGACAAGAGTCAGATTGAAAATTAAAGGATTCAAAAATTATGTCCTAACAACAATAAGTAAAATTGAAGAAGATTTTTTAATATTAACATAAATTTGAAAGCAAAAAGTATCACTGGCGATAAGGCAGGATAATAAAACCCACTGTTACTTTACAAGGAATATATTATAAATCTAAACTTCAATGCAATAGATGAAGGGAAATTCCAAAAAACTAAGTAGAAATAGAAAAATCTAAATTACCTAGATCAGTAACATAGAACCACAACAACAAATCAGCAGGTTAGAGAAGATCTGAATACCATCATTAAAAACTTTGGCCTACATTTACATAAAACACTGCAACAACAATGATGGAATATATATATTATGCAGAAAATTTTAGGTGCACATGGCACATTTATAAAATTGACTATATTCCGGTTATAAAACAAGACTCCGAATAAGCAAGAAATTAAAAAATATATAACCAATATTTTGCCAAATAGTTGGATATTAAAAACATACTTCTGATCATTATGTAAGTCAAAGATAAAGTCGCAATGGGAATTAGAATTTTGTTAATTGAATGATAATGAAAATATGCCATAACAAAACCTGTGGGTTGCAAATAAAGCTGTGGCCACAGAGAAGTTTATGTATTCAAATTATATTTTCTAAATGTAAAAGGGAAAGGAATAAAGCAACTAGAAGATAACCTATCACCCTGAGGTAGGCAGCTCCTGAACTGTACCTGGTGGGGAAGGCAGGGCAGAACTTCAGGAGGCCAGCTGAGAGCACGGTGAACGCCACGTCAGGAGCAGTCTCCAAGAAAGAGCATTTAATGTACAAAGGGATGACTAAAATATATTTAAGAGCTAGCACCCTGACTCCTCTTAAGGATGACTTAACTTTGCTGGGGAAAAAATAAGAAGTGCTCGATGTAGAAGGTGAATAGCTTTATAATTCCCAGGAGAATCTTGGTACCAGGACCACACAATGAAGAACTTGGAGTCCCCGTGGCTAATCCAGCAGAGAGAAAAGGAGAAACAGAGATGCGAGAGAAAATAAAGGGAACTCTTGGTGGAATTTGGTGCTGCTGCAGGCCCAAGTCCAGGTATGTGCTCTCTAGCTCCCCATCTTAAATAAAAGCCACCATGTTCCTCAGTCTTTCAGGTACTTAGAATTTCTCTTTAGAACCTGAAAATGGGGTCAGGTTTCCTGTCTGCATTGCTACAGTCCAAAATAGAGGCAGGATGGTTGAAATAGTTCTCTATCTGGCAGAGGAGGCCTTGAAGCTGTGAGCCACTCACTGCAAACCAGCAGGACATGAAGGATTCTTGAGCAGACCTGAAGCTACTGGGAGGCCTTTCAGGTGTTAAATCCCATAGTAAATACTGTACCTTCATTGGCCCCTTCTCCCTCTCTGTCCAGTCTTCCTCCACACCCATGGGGGCCCAAAGGGGTTAAATGAGCACTCTTTGACTTGTACTTGGTGGTCCCAGAACTTGACTTGGGCTTGGAGACTTCCATGAAAAGTCTGCCTTCCACCTACTGGCTTGGGTTTCTTGGTCTCTCTGCTCCAGGCTAATCCCTTCAACCTGCTTTTTCCATTTCTGCCAATAAGCCCCCTCTCCAGACCTTCCTAATGCTCTTCTGGGGTGGGAGGAGACTTACTGAGGGCAATGTTTATTTCTAGAGGGAGAGGTGACCACATGACCTCACAGTGGTCATCCCCTTGATTACTCAGTTTCTGTCTAGATTAGTCGTGGGTGTCTGTGCACCCCAGCCTCACCCCCAGGAGTCTTTAGATCACTGTCCTTATCTCAGCCCTGAGCCTCTCTCTATCCTCCTTCCCTCTCTCTCCTTACCCATCTTTACCCACAGACTCGCAGACTTTCTGGACCTCTGAGGACGACAAGCACTTCACAGAACCTCTGCTACAGAACCAAACATACTGAAATGACTCTTTACAAAGCTATTGAAACAACAGAAAAAGAATACATGAGGATTGTTTCTCCTGAGGGTTCAATTACCTAGGGGGCCTTTAGCAAACTTTGATTGATAAATCTAACCTTTCCTTCCTTGGCAATAGTTGATCACACTGTGAGGAAAACAAGTTAGAGAAAGGAAAAATAATATTTGGATTTCAATGAAATAATAAAGATGCAGGGACTATCTTTGACTTTTGCAAGCTGAGAAGAGGTTTACATTTTGATTATTTGATGGCAGGAATCCCTTTTAAAACAGGGCCAGTATGCATGATGCATTTAAAAATCAACGTTTTCAAATAGAGCCATAACCCCCACAAGATTTCCTGATTTCTCTGGGGTCAGATAAACCATCACATTTCACAGTGGTGCCCTGTATATGAAAGTGATAAACATAATCTGGAAGCACGGCAGTGGCTAAAAATATGGAGCTGGAAGGCATTCGTTGAAATGATTTTTTGCTTTTAATTCATTGCATAAAATGCTAATGTCCAAATTCAGGCAGGTAGATCTTACCAACCATCAAGAGCTTCAACCCTGCTAACAGCTAAGTGTGCACTTTTAAACCCTACTTTGACTGCTCCAGAAACTTACTAGGTGTCTTTAATGCCTCTGTTACTATTTCCTTTGTGTCATTTTGCTTTTCTTTAAAAACATAGCTGTGTGACCTTGGGGAAGTTATATTATTTCCTTGAGACTTGGTTGCCTTCTCTGTGAATATCTGGGTATAATTTTAGTATTGCTCAATAGAATTTTTGGTGATAATGAAAATATTCTATATCTGTACTATGCAAAGCAGTATTCAATAGCTACATGGAGCTAATAAACATCTTTGAAATATGGCAAATGCAACTGAGGAACTGAATTTTTAACCTTATTTTAAAATTTGTTTCCACATAAAGAATGCCACGTGGCTAGCATCTGTTGACAGATGCTAGACAGATCTACATAATATTTTAAGAACACTCTCCACTCAAAAACTCTACTATTCATTAAGTCAACCTAAATAATTTTGCCCTCTGACAAACAGAAAATAATTTATGCTTCCCTTGAAATTATCTGTCAAGACCTTTAGCAGTTAGGGGACATTATATTCTTAAAATTGACTTTGCTTTATGAAACTTTAATAATGTTGGAGTTCTCTGCCCTTGGTACCACCTTTGTGATGATGGGAAATACTGTGGATGATCAAGGACTATTTCAAGAGAACATGGAGAGAAACCGTCTGGATTTAATTTCATTATGAGGATGTCAAAATGTTAAATTACTTAAAATAAAACCCATATTGTTTTTATGCTAAGTTATAGTCTACATGTAGCTGGAAAAATGTTAAAAATATTTTTAAAGAACTACACATCTGGGCTTCCCTGGTGATGCAGTGGTTGAGAGTCTGCCTGCCGATGCAGGGGACACTGGTTCGTGCCCCGGTCCGGGAAGATCCCACATGCCGTGGAGTGGCTGGGCCCATGAGCCATGGATGCTGGGCCTGTGTGTCCGAGCCTGTGCTCCGCAACGGGAGAGACCACAACGGTGAGAGGCCTGCGTACCGCAAACAAACAAACAAAAAAATTAGAAGTATCTGAAATAAGCCTAAATTCAGAGTTAATCAGATTGGCCTGCTTTCTCAGGGGGACTGGAATTCACTGCTCTTTCCCCTCAACTCCCTGATGTCAGTGGCACTTTCCACAGATGAGGTGGCCTTCTCTGCCTACTTCAGAAGCTCAGTTCCCCCAGGCCCACTCCCTGTTTGAATCCCACCCTTGAGGCCAGGTGCCACCCTTCCCAGAACATTCGTGGTCTCATTTCAGTTTTTGACCTGCTCAGATTGAGTCCCTGTAGACTCTTTCTCAGCTTGAAACCTGATCTTCAACCCCTTTCCCTGACCTCGATGGTTACCTTCCTACTTTAGGTCTCAGGTGCTTTAGCTATAAAATGATATAGTTGCTCTTAATTCTAAAGTCTTCTTTCTAAAGCTCTACAATGTGGTGGCTCCTTGAAAATGTTTCTCTTTGCTGGTTTTAATTTTGTAGAGAATTAAAACCACAGCTACTCTAAAAGACAGTATGTTACATTGGATAAGGAAAGTGTGTTTTTGTAGTTAGATTAACAGGGATGGAAGACGACTTAGTATGTTTTAAGATACTCATGATCCATTCTAGTGAGAGTCAGGGGAAGAAGGGGAAGAGAGTTAATAAAATACCAAACCATTGTGACAAATTAAGTTAACCAAGATGTAGCTGATTAGTTACTACTTGAATAAGCCACACATATCCAATTCAAGTTTTCCTTTATTTTTCTAAGAAGGGATCCCAGTGAACTGAGTCCCATGTTCAGGAACTCCACGTTCAATGGCTTAGTCTTTAAAAACTGTTATGTTGCTGGAAGAAGAAATATTTCCCATCAAGTCCTAATTGATGTTTAGCTATCACGCACATTTGAAATAAATTTATTACTTTGCCTGATCTCAGTGTAATACATTCCAAAGGGGCAAAGAGCACACGAAAATTTATGGAGTCTCCATCTTCTACACTAAAGTGTGCAATAAATTACATAATATTGGGCCGTGAAATTCACAAGCCATAGAAACCACACCATTAGCAATGTATACAGTGGTAAACAGCAGGTAATGATAATCATATAAAACAAAATAGACTGTGTGTGTTGGCACTGCTGCCAATAAAGCAATCATTAAATGCATTCATAGGCATCTACGCTAGGTAAGCTCTTTGAGGGTAATTGCTATGAATTCTACATACCTGTCAGGATATTATATATAGTCCAGTTTCTACGGCCTTTATTCAGAGACGCTGAGAAACGGTTACTGTGGGTAAATTCAGACCTTTTCTCAATATAGAATTTGGTCAACATGCATTCTGAACAGCAAAATTTCACACTGCTTTCAATTTCCTACAGTAATTGCCACCTCAACAAATGCAGGATTAAGTATAATGGATTATAAGAAGTTAGAAAGGAAAGATGGAAGAAAAGAAGGAAGGTAGAAAAAAGTTGCGTATGGAGTACATCAACATTTACATAAAGAGTGGACCTAAAACTAACCTGAGGTTACCCTAAACTATTAGCGTATGATATAGAAGCATAAATGAAAAAAAAAACCAGCAAGGAAAACTCAAAGATTCTTTTTTTGTTTACTTTACTGCATATACACGTCCGTCTTAAACAATCTATATGCTTATATCCAATAAGAGCATTGTTTTGCAAGGCTATTTGGGTTCTATCAGCAGGTAAAGGTCGGACAACTCAACTTTAGCAGAGTTAGCCTTCAGGTGAATAATTGCTTCTTTCAGGTTGTGAGCATTTCAATTTTCCAGAAATGTTTCCCCAAAAATGAAAACTAAAAGAGTCCTAGGACAGCGTCCTTTAGAAGTTTTATAGTATCAAGGTTTTTGGAGGAAGAGTATCCTTGTCGATTATCAACACAATGATTCCAAGCAGGTCAATTTATGCTGAGAATATTATATAACAGACCCCACTTCACCTCCATTATACTGACAATGATCTTCCTTACTTCAACCTTGTGCTTCTTAGTAAAGTTGAAAATACTGAGCCAAGAACAGACAGTGACAATGCCAGAGACTCAGATGTACCTATAGGTGCCTTCAGACAACATCAGCCACCCAGGCTAAAGTCCTGGTTTTAAAACATCCCAACATGAATGAATCTCAAAAACCATATGCTGAGCAAGTGAAGCCAGATCAAAAGGGCACCTACTGTATTATTCAACTTACATGAAATTCTAAACTGGGCAAAATTCATCTCTAAAGATAAAAATCAGATCCGTGGTTGCCTTGGGGTGGGAGATGGGGATACTTTTGCAAAAGCCTAGGAGGAAACTTTCTAGGGTTTTAGAATTGTTATCGATCTTATGGGGGTGGTAGTTATACAAATGTGTACATTAATTAAAAGTCATTGAACCGTTGACTAAACATGTCTGCATTTTATTGTGTGTAAATGATACCTTAATAAAGTTGATTACAAAATGAACCAAAAACAAAACAAAGAAGAAGAAAAACCTCTCAAGACCTCAAAGGAAATACACTGTTTTCTTCCAGGGTACCAGATTGGAAATGAGGCACTGGTCTGTTCTACCCTCAGATTATCCCGAGGATTATCTAGTCTATTTGAAAGCACTAGAGTCCCCTATCAGAAAAACTCACCCCATGTTTAATTACTTTGATTTCTTCTCTGCCTCTTCTCCCACACGGTGAAGTCATTTACGGAAGAAAAACCAGCTTTTTCCAACTTTGCATCATCACATATTCTTTCCAAAGCTACTATTTATGGAACAAAATTTGGCTACACTTTGTAAAAATCTAGTTTTTTGAGCCTTACAAATCTTAAAAGTTAACCTATTGCCTCCTTTGGAATTTGGAAAAAAAATTATTTTGAAAATGAATAGCTGAGATTTGACATTTTTGTGTTTTGTGATTTTCTCTTCCCCTAAGAGAGAAGTGAGTAGGAATGAGAAACACATACATAAAGAAAAAACAAATTATCTTGCTGCCTTTGCATGGTTATAATTTATAGGAAGCCCTTTTCAACAATAATCTATTATCAGAATCAATAAAAATAATCTCCATGAAGGCCAGGCCAGGATATTTGTCTCTTTTTCAGCAGATTGCAATACAAACCACATTCATGGATATGCTTCTTCATGATCTTTGTAATACTGTAACAGCTGACCATTTCCTCATGCCTCTTCACCTTAACTTAAACCTGGTTTTTCATTAATGACCTCACATTTCCTTCTCTATCACTTGGTTGTCGGCCTCTTTTCCAACTCCAACTCCAACTCGCATTTCACTCTGGAACCAAAGGAACACTCACACCTTCCTGCTTTTTAGTGGTACCTCAAGGTCATTACCATATTGTGATCACCCTGAAGAACAGCCAGACAATTGTTATTGCAGAGCCATCTGACAGTTTGTAGCTCTAAAAATTAACTAAGGACCGCATTTGTCAAAAATACCCTAGTTTAAGATTTTGGTAATATAGCAACAGTAATTCCGAAGTCATTTATGACGATCAGTGTGGGAAGCACCCTCCTTCGGGAAGATCCTTTGCCATACAATACACTTTCCCTGTCAGGTAATAAGGAAGCACGGCCGTGGAAATTAAACTTTTGCGGAAAGAAATACTTGGCTTCGAGAAGGCTTGAAGTTCATACATTTTTCTTGAATTAGATTCCCCATTAATTACATTATCCACAGAGAGGTAATTATCAGAATTATGTAAGCAATTAAGGAGATGCTACTCCACATTCTTTCAGCTTGTTGACCTTTCTCACTTTATTTCATGTGGCTATCTGAAACATCAGTGATTTACATGTCTTTCTTTTTTTTTTAACAGATTTCTGTGTGTGTGTGTGTGTGTGTGTCCCCATGATGAAAACATCATTAAAATAAAATATCATGAATAGACTCTTAAGAAGCAGAGTCTACTTAAAGTCCTGGAAAATGTGAAAGCACTAATATTCATGGACAACTCTACACTCTGAACGCTACTCCAAATTTTATTGATCTCTATTTTGTCTAGGAGTTTTTCAAATTTTCTACCATGATCATTTGTTAGTTTTATAATTACATAATAAAGGCATTACATCATACAATCTTTTGTTATCCATTGCAGTTTTAAAACTATTCCTTTCCTTGTCCTCAGCAGATATGTCATAGATTATTAGTACACAAGCAAAGACTTTCAACGTAACAGTACTTTATAGTGAGAAGAACTATACTGAGCTATCTCTATCCTAAGACAATGCACTAGGAAAGCACTAGGAATTCTTAAGCACTAGGAATACAGAGACAATCAAGGGGCAAGTCCCTTGCCTTCGAGTATACATAATCATTATAGCAAATGCTTAAATAGCACTTAGTATATAATTCACCACAGCAGTCTTATTATACTCCTTTTAAATAGGTGAGCAGAGGAAGCCACAGGGAAGTCATAGGGTCAAGCCAGAATTTGAACCTAGGTAGACTAGTACACTGTCCACGGCTTTAACTACTATGATAATATATATATATATATATATATATATATATATGTCATATATATATATATATAACTCCAAGTATTCCGAAGTTACAAAGCACTTATCTACCAAAACTCAAAAAGGAGCACACAAAATTGCATAGAAAATAAACATGTAAAAGGTCATAAATAAACCACAATATAACCTGCTCCACATAATATACTGACTGCAGTGTCCTGGGCCTCTCCCATCCTTAGGTAGCTGGAAATTACAATAAAATAATACTTTTCACTTTTGGAAGCCACACTATCTCTCATATCAACCAACCAATTACTTCCTTATAGAGAATAGGAAATTAACCTGAATATCAGAAAAAATATATATATATAGCATTACTGATGTAGAATCTTTATTTAAAGACAATAACTTCAATAGCAGAGGGAACTTTACCATTGCAGGCTTCAGATAACCTCTATATTTCTCAGATTTTATGCTAAATCATAAAATGCCATATTGTGTCTGAAGCTATTTTTCAATAGTCCATTTTCTTAAATGGACTAGCAAAGCAGTAAATACTGAGGAAAATTTTGGCTCCCCAATCCTAAAGCCATTCTGATTATGCCTGGGTCATCATGGGGACATCATCGGAACTACCAGAGGACTGGCAGAAATACCAGTGGTCTAGCCAGCTTATAAATTAGAAATTATACAGAATCCAATTTTATTTTTTTGTTAAGTAATTCCTATGAGGTTTTTGGGATGTGAATGTAAAGTCCTTTGATGTGTAATCTTTATCCATTAGATAGGGAACAATGCCAATCCCCATCATAAATACGTTCCCAATCTGACACTGAAAATCCACTGTAGGGCATAGGACCTGCAAATAGGATATGAATCACACACATTCATCCACTCATTCAGACAATCCACAAATATTCATTTTTAAGTCTACTATATGCCAATAATGTACCGGGCTCTAAGATGCTACACCATGCTAAATGCTGAAACAGACATACTCAGTTCTGGCCCTCCTGGAACTTATGACCTACAGAAGTGCCTTCATTGTAAATGGTCAGGACTCAGCCAATGCTATTATCATCAGCAGGTGACCAAATGATAGAGCTTGCTTTCTAAACAAGCTCCACACTCTTTGCTTTCAACATTTTTGCTTTCCTTCAAGCCACATAATCCAGTGGTCAGTTTCTCCCAGTTAGTGAGGTTTGGGGAAAATGTACCCAGTGAACAATTCCTTGTGGCCTCACTCTTTCCTCACACTCTCCTCTGTGCTCTTGAGCTAAAGAGACCTGGATTCAAGTCACTTGCTCTAACCTTATTATTTTAAAATAGGGCTGCTCCTGCTTTGAGGATTTCCACGGGATCAACACAGTAGCAAAGCAGCACTGAATCAGAAGCAGGTAAATTTCAAAATGACAGCTCTAAAAATATCCACTCTCCTTTTGTTCTCCTCCTATCCCTTTGCTCTGAACACCTCTGCTCTGAGGCTTTGCCTTTACCCTTCTCTGATTACTGCTCCAAAAGGGTTTCCAAGAACCGGGAGTATTTATGGTTTCACTTGCTCCCAAGTCCTTGGTGGAAAAGGATGCTTGCTTTCTGATTCTTACTAATTCCACACTCACATTGTTAACACAAAAATCATCATTTAAAAAAAAATTTCCTCAGCTTCATATTTCATCTGGGCCAACACTGAAAGAATATTTTCAAAGAAACAATATCCTCTCTCCTTTGCTCTTCTGAGTTTCACGTTTTTACCTCCAGTCTCATTTTCAACCCTTATTACGGGATGCATCACCAAAATAGAAGAAAGTTCTTTCTGCTTTCCCTGTACCAGCCAATTATTCTACTTTGTTCTGTCTCTAACGAACAGAATGCGAAATCAACACAAAGCCTGATTATGTGACCTCTTCCAAGGGAAAGGTCTGAGAGTTGTCTATTTACTAATGAAGCTCAGTGTGTATTAAGGGTTGACTGAAGCAATCATCAGGAATTTTCATCCCTTAAATTAGTGTTTTCCACCAGATGCACATCGTTCATTTCAGATAATATAACTTTTAAGTTCAGGATACAACTGGACAAAAGAAAAGAAAAAAAAGTAACCAACACAACATTTGCAGTAATAACACAGTAACAGCTATCATCCTTCCCTGAGGAATTCAGCCTACTTTATGGACACAATTTAGTACAAACTCATAAGAAAGCTAACAAAGCCCAAAACCACTTCACAATAGCGTAGAGAGGTAAAGGTCAAAACTTATTACTGCCAGGCCCAGCAGACAATGGCACCTACCGAAAAGAGCACAGGACAGGAAAACCTGGAAGCCTGTGTTCCAGCTTCGGTTATTCCTGTAAGCATTGGTATGATCTGAGTGAACTCAGCCTGCCCTGCTTTTTCCGTTTATAAAAACCTACATCATCCTCTCATTAGAATGAAATGCCGCATCTGAAAAGTTGCAGATCTCTTTAGGAAAGAAACAAAACTCATGTTTCTAACCAAAATGGAATAATTCAGTCAATGGAGACATAATAAAAAGCTGCCATAAAGCAACTGTTTACTTGAAATCTATCTTTTGTGGTGTATTTATATGGGTAAGGAGTGTAAGGATATCATAAGTAGAGTTACCAATTCTTCCAGAAATCAAGGTCATTGAGTTCAGATTCCAACTTTGACCTTGACCCAGGCTTACAGAGATGTAACATGTGCCAATACCTCATATCCACCATACATGGGAGAAACAAGGTATGCAGACAGATCTTCTTCTAAGTATCCCATATGTAGTGGTTTTAATACAGGGTCTCAGATTCGTTGCCATTCTTCACATCCAGATGTGGGCATTTTCCCTTGAATTTGGGCAGGCTTTCCATGGCTTCAAACAATAGAGCAGGGGTCAGTAAATTATGGCTGGTGGGCCAAATCTAGGCCTCTACCGGCTTTTATAAATGAAGCTTTATTGGAACACAGCCATGTTCCTTAGTATATGTATTGTTTGTGTCTGTTTTCACATCACAGCAGCGGAGCTAAGTAGTTGCAAAAGAGACTGTATGGCGTGTAAAGCCTAAAATATTGACCGTCTGACACTTTATGGAAAAAGGTCTCCAACGCCTGCAATAGTATAAAGTGATACTATGTAACATCTAAGACTAGGTCATAAAAGGTCATGCAGCTTTTGCATGATTCTCCTGGAATGCTTCAACCCTGAACGCTCATTCTTGGGATACTCTATCTTGAATCCTAACTACCACGTTATGAGAAGTCCAAGCCACATGGGCAGCCATCTATAGGCACTCCAGGCAACAGTCTTTGTTGGGCACAGTGTTCAAGTCATCCCATCTCAAGGGCCAGACATGTGAATTAAAATTATCTAGATGACTGCAGCCCCAGCCATTTGAATCCTCATGAGCTGAGGTTTCAGACATCAGTCACAGAGTAGAGACAAGCCATCTCCTCTGCGTACTGTTTGAATCGCTGACCCACAGAATCTGGGCACATATTACAATTTTTGTTTATTTCACCACTAAGTTTGGACTTCTTTATTATGTAGCAATAGATAACTACAGCACTGTGTCTGTACACAGGAGATCTACATTTCACAGAGCACATACTTTTAGATGTGAATGTTGACTGCTCAATTTCTAAGAAGAACGTATACACACATATAGGTACAAAATAGTTATGTATATGTAAATATTAGACCTATATAAACTAATCTATATTATCCATAAAATGAGGGGCCCTTGATAATGGCTAACATTTCTTTTCAGTATTTATTGTGTTCCAAGAACTGATAAATTCTTGCATTGTATGAATTTTTTTAACCCTCATAGCAACTCGCTGAGAGAAGTAATGTTATCTCTATATTATAGATGAGAAAACTGAGGCAAAAACAGATAACATGCTCAAGAGTACTCAACAAGTAAATTTTAGAGTCAAGATTGGAACCCAAGTTCTCAAGGTTTAGATCCCTTACTCTTAGTCACCAAGCTATATACTGAGTAAGGAGATGAAAGCTGAAGCCATTACCTCATGCTCAAGAAGGTAGACAGAAACTTAGCAGGCATGGTTGAAAGAAAACAGGACTTGGAGTCGTAAGTCCAGAGCCTGAGTTATGAAATGAATTCTCCTCTCATCTAGATATAGGTTTGTTTTTAGAAAATGAAAAAGATCACTGCATATTTTGATGGTTAATTTCTGTACTTAATGATTACAAAAGAATGGAATTTTACCAGGGAGCTATTTTGCAATGACATAACTTATTGATTCAAATTCAAACCTTTATTATAAATTCTTGATTCAAAAGCAAATCTTTATTAAGTCTCCGTTGCATCAGAAGTCTTTCCCATTCTTCATTTCTTTTAAAACCCTTTCCTGTCTACTCTTGGCCAAAGCTTGAAGCCTAATTTAACATTGGAAATAAAATAATGAAATAGTCATAACACAGCAATTCCAATGCCTACTGAAATGGAAGCTCTAAATAATTTTCCAGATAATTTAGGAAATTAAAAATATTTACATCATAGATGCAAAGAGAGAAGTTACTTGTGTAATAAAATAAATGGTGAGACAAAAAGTTTCTGGTCAAGTAGATTTGTTTAAATATGAACACTAATTTGAGCTCTATCCCGGTGCTAAAACCCAGTGACAGGTTGCATACAGTTTCTAAAGGGATAGTTCAGTGCATTGGGTCAAATTCATGACATAAAATGTGGTATTATTAGTAGTACTAGAAGACAGAGTGTGACTGTCTTCTTTGGGACATAGATAAAGACCCCAAGTTAGACAATATCAAGCACAAGTTATGTAGAATAAGATATTATCTCAGTCTTTGGAACATGTCATCCAGGATTGAACAAGAGGCAGATTTATTATGAAGTACATGAAGCCAGAGACAGTAAGCAATGAGTGGTAGTTGGTTAAAATAGACAGGTTTTAGAAGTAGAGGCAGGGATGTAGAAAACAAACAGGGTTACCAGGGGATTGTGGTGGGGAGGCTAAATTGGGAGATTGGGGCTGAAATATACACACTGCTATACATAAAATAGATAACTAATAAGAACCTGCTCTTCTTATTAGCACAGGGAACTCCACTCAATACTCTGTAATGGGCTATTTGGAAATGACTCTAAAAAAACCTAAAAGTGGATATATGTATATGTATAACGGATTCACTTTGCTGTACACGTGAAATTAACACAACACTGTAAATCAACTATATTCCAATAAAAATTTTTTTTAAAATAGGTTTTAAGAACCATAGTCAGGGAGCAGTGTGGATTGGAAAGACCTGGCAAGAAATGTTTCTGCATCCTCAGACAATGCTCCCCAAGCTGGCTATTGCAAGGGTGAGCATTTAAGAGATCTTTGACCTAAGGAGGACAGGAGATTAACAATCAACCCCAATGTGCATGAATTATTCTCCTCTGTGTTATCAGAAATCAGATGGCATCCTAGAGCAAGGGTCAGCAGATCTTTTCTGTAAAGGGTCAGATAGTAAATATTTTGGATTTTGTGTACCATACCTCTCCGTTGCAACTGCCTATCTGCTGCTGTAGCACAGAAACAGCCATGCACCATACATTAATGAATGGGTGTGGCTGTGTTCAAGCAAAATGTTATGTACAAAACCAGGAGTCAAGCGAGATCTGATCAGTGGGCCAGAGTTTGAGGACCCCAGTTCTGGGTCAGTGTTCACAGCTGAATGAGTCATGAGGCTTTAAGTTCCAGTTCTCATTGTACTAATTTCTACCTGGGTGAACTTGGGTTCATCCTTTTATTTATATGGGCCACTATATTAGTCAAGCTTCTCCAGAAAAACAGAACCAACAGCATGTGTATACAATGTGCCCATATATATTGATAGATATAGATCTAGATATCAATAATGATACCTAGATCTATATCCATATCTATATAAAGATAGA
Organism: Mesoplodon bidens; assembly: GCF_964165515.1. Taxonomy (NCBI): domain Eukaryota; kingdom Metazoa; phylum Chordata; class Mammalia; order Artiodactyla; family Ziphiidae; genus Mesoplodon; species Mesoplodon bidens. The sequence continues at coordinate 58,025 of NW_027671248.1, read as the reverse complement.
GAAAGAGAGAGAGAGATTTTAAACAATTGGTTCACACAATAATAGAGGCTTGGTCAATTCAAAATCTGCAGGTTAGGCTGTCTAGAGACTCTAGGAAGAGTTGCAGTTCAATTTCTGTAAGTCTTCTGGCAGAATTCCTTTTTGCGACAGGGAGGTCAGTCTTTGTTTTATTAAGAGCTTCAACTGATTGGATGAGGCGCACCCATACTATGGAGGATAATCTGCTGTACTCAAAGTCCAGCACCAATTTAAATATGAATTTCATCCAAAAACACCATCACAGAGACTACCCTGGTGGCGCAGTGGTTAAGAATCCGCCTGCAAATGCAGGGGACACAGGTTTGAGCCCTGGTCTGGGAAGATCCCATGTGCCGTGGAGCAAATAAGCCCGTGCACCATAGCTACTGAGCCCGTGCACCTAGAGCCCATGCTCTGCAACAAGAGAAGCCACCACAATGAGAAGCCTGCACACCACAACAAAGAGTAGCCCTCGCTTGCTGCAAATAGAGAAAGCCCACGTGTGACAATGAAGACCCAACGCAGCCAAAAATATAAATAAATAAATAAATAAATAAATAAATAAATAAATAAATAAATAAAATTGTAAAAAACACGAAAACACCATCACAGAAATATCCAGAATAATATCTGACCAAATAACTGGGCATGGTGGCCCAGACAAATTGACATAGAAAATTAACCACCTAAGCCATAGTTTTGTCATCTTTTACTGAGAAATTTGACTTATCTGAACTATTTTGATAACTAGAAGATACCTTCTAGAGGTAACACCCTCAGGTTTTTACATGATAGGCAGCAGAGGGAAAGAGCCCATTTGTCCAGTCCGATGACACCTAAAGGATAAAATTCTGTCTTCTCTTTCCAACCCACAAGGATGAATGCCAAAAATACATCACTTATATCTGCTTTAGCTAACATAGGATAGGTCTGGAACAGACCTATGCTCCCAGTAAGCCTCATGAAATGCTATTTCATTAAGGGGAGACTTTACTTGCTAAGATTAGAAGCAAAAGAGGGTGGTGGATGAAACACTGCCCAAGGATATAAGTTCATGCAAGGAAGCAGGAGAGAGAATGGGTATCCGAAGATGTGCGCTCTAAGCCAACACTAATTCCAAAGCATCAGGTTATAATTCAGGGAGCACAACTGCTGGGGGTTTTTTCCCCCTCTTTTTTTCCCCCAAAGAGGGACAAATCAAGCATACTGACAAAGGAAGAGCATTAGTCACCACAGATAAATTCCTTTTTAGAGGTGATCTCACAAATAATTTGGCTCAGTGTAGACTATGATTTGGTTCCAAAAACCATAAGCTAGAGCATTTCATTCCAGGTCCCTCCTCAAATATCCATGAGAGGTAGAAATTTGGCATCGGTAGTTCTTGAAATCTCCCCAGGTGATTATAATATGCAACCAGGGCTGAGAATCTGGAGATGTAGAGAGAATTTAAATTGAACTTTAGTTAAACAGTAAAACGAGCTCTGACTCTACTGGCTGGAGCTAGAAAAGGGATATGCATTTACTGGGATGAGAAGATAAAGAAAACCAGGGAGTAAATCAAATGCTTTACACCTGTGCTTAGCTAATTGTTACTCAGATAATTCAGACAATCTTACAGCACCTGAACCATGAAATTCCTTAGTTCTGTTTAAAAAAAAAGTAACTCTTCAAATAACCGAACTCTGAGAATCATGTAAATCATAAAGAAAAAGAAGAAATCTCATTTTTTGAATTAGTTGATTTCATATATACTGTTTCACTTTCATGATATTAACTAGTTAGCTTTCTTTCCATTTTATGTTTGAGGAAAGTAAGGCTTTAAAAATCTTAGTAATTTTCTCAAGGTCACTTGTTAAGGGTGTGGTAGGCAGCATAATGGCTCCTAAAAATGCCCTCACCCTAATCCCTAGAACCTATTAATATGTTACCTTACATGGTAAAGAGGACTTTGCAGATATGACTGAAGTTACAGACCTTGAGATAGAAAGATTATCCTGGATTACCTCATGGAACAAATCTAATTGCATGAGTCCTTAAAAGTAGAAAACCATTCCCAACTGTAGAAAGAGAAAGAGAGAGATGTCCTAATAGAAGCAGAATCAGAGAGATTCAACATTTTGGGTTTTGTAGGTGGAGAAAGGGGACTCTGAGTCAAGGACTACAAGTGACCGCTGGAAGCGGATAAAGTCCAGGGAACAGAAACACCCCTAAGAGCCTCCAGAAAAGAATGTAGCTCTGCCAACCCTTTTTTTTCTTTTTTAACCATCTATATTGGAGTATAACTGATTTACAATGGTGTGTTAGTTTCTGCTTCATAACAAAGTGAATCAGCTATACGTATACATATATCCCCATATCTCCTCCCTCTTGCATCTCCCTACCACCCTCCATTCCCGATCGCACCCTTGTAGGTGGACACAAAGCACAGAGCTGATCTCCCTGTGCTTTGCGGCTGCTTCCCACTAGCTATCTATTTTACATTTGGTAGTGTATATAAGTCCATGCCACTCTCTCACTTCATCCCAGATTACCCTTCCCCCTTCCTGTATCCACAAGTCCACTCTCTACGGCTGCGTCTTTATTCCTGCCCTGCCCCCTAGGTTCTTCATAACCATTTTTTCTTTTTTTTAGATTCCATATATATGTGTTAGCATATGGTATTTGTTTTTCTCTTTCTGACTTACTTCACTCTGTATGACAGTCTCTAGGTCAATCCACCTCACTACAAATAACTCAATTTCATTTCTTTTTATGGCTAAGTAATATTCCATTGTATATATGTGCCACATCTTTATCCATTCATCTGTCGATCCTGCCAACACTTTTACTTTACTCAATTGAGACGAATGTCAGACTTGTAAGGTAATAAATTTAAATTGTTTTGAGTCACTATATTTGTGGTAATTTGTATGAAAGCAATAAAAAAACTATTACAGGGGTCCTACAGGAGCCAGGCTATATATTTATACTTAAGTATTTCTGAAATGAATTTAACCTTGTGATTGACAGCAGCAGCAGCTTCCAAGGGATCCCACCACACACCTGAGGCAAAAGCAGCCTAATACAAAGCAGTGACAGCAGCAGGTCACTGCCCCACACTTGGGGTAGAGGGGGACTTGATCTACTGTAGCAGCAGCATAGCCTGAATGGGAACCCATCCTCCTGTGGCACTAGTCCCATCAACATTAGTCTAATCTGCTAGCACCTGCTGCGCCAACAGGCCCAACATATACAAACCCTCCAACTCAGCAGCATTAAGTGAGCCAGACTCAGTGTTTCCTGAAACTCATATCCAATGGCACTGGAAAGCCCAGATATCACCTAATATTATGAAAACATAAAAAAAAACAATAACAGAAGACTGGGAACTTCAGAAAGAAAAGGGGAACAATGGAATGGGTGAAAACAAGTGGGGTAAATATAAGAGACTATCATTAGCCTCATGAGTTTCTTAAATACTATCTGATGGTCAAAGCAAATATTATGACACCATCTGATGTGGTTCTCAATGTAGAGAAAGGAAATACTACAGAAAATCATACTTTAAAACTGGGGAATATTAAGAGACTAAATGGAAGTAAAATTTTGAAACTTCACTTGAAGTAATAAAACACTGATTCCAGTAGGCTATGGTAAGTTACATATGTATACTGTGATGCCAAAAGTAACCACTAAGAAAACTATACAAACAGTATACACAAATGATTATAAATAAATTAAATTAAAATGGACTATTAAAAAATGTTTAAGTAACCCACCAGGCAAAATAAGAGAAACACAGGATTGAGAAACTAAGGTAAAAGACAAAACAAAAAATAAAATGGTAGACCTAATCTTTAACATAGCAATAATTACATTAACTGTAAATGATCTAAATAAGCAAGTCAAAGACAGAGATTGGAAGAGTAGATTAAAAATTCACAAGCATGATCCAACTATATACTGTCTATAAGAAGTTTACTTTAAACATCATGATATAGGGAGTTCAAAGTAAAAGGAAGATAATGATATATCATGTGAACGTTAATCAGAAAAAGTAGGAATGGCTATATTAATATCAGATAAAGTAGACTTCAGAGCAAAGGAAATTATTAGGGGCAAACAGGGTCATTACATAAAGATAACAGGAATAATCCACCTAGATGACCTAATGATACTAAATGTGTGTGCACCAAACAACAGAACTTCAAAATACATGAAGCAAACACTGAAAAAAGTAGTAAAAGGAGAAAATTTTAAATCCACAATTATTATTTGAGACTTCAGCACAGCAATTTATAGAACTACCAGAGAGAAAAATCAGCAAGAATATGGAAGAAATGAAAACATCATCAATCAATAGGATATAACTGACATTTAAAGAACACACTCAGTAACAGCAGAATACATATTCAAGTGTCCATGGAATATTCACTCATATACTATATACTGGGCAATAAAAAGAACCTTAGCAGATTTAAATTGTAATGTGCCTAAGTGTTGGATGCTAAGACTCAGAGGATTTCTTATTTCTTTCATTTATATATTCATAAAAAATTAGCAGATTTAAAAGAATAAAAATCATAGAGTATGTTCTCTAGCCATAATGGAATCAGACTAGAAATCAATAACAGAAAGACAACAGGAAAATCTTCAATCATGTGAAAACTAAACATCACAATTCCAAATAACTCATGGGTAAGAAAGACAGCAGCAAGGAAATAATTTTTAATGCATAGAATAAAAGAAAATGGAGATATAACAGATCAAAGTTTGCAGAATGAAGTGAAAGCAATGCTGAAAGGGAAGTCTATAGCACTAAATTGGGAAAGAAAGTGTTTCAAAGCAATAATCTAATTTTCTATATTACAACAGTAAAAAAGGAAGAGGAAAAAAACACTAAACAAGCAGAAAGAAGGAAATAATAAAGATGAAATAGAAATCCATGAAACTGAAAACAGGAAAATAGGGGGGAAAAATCAATGAAACAAAAGGCTGGTTCTTGGAAATAAACAATCTAATCAATAAAGATCTAGCAAGACTGATAAAGATAAAAAGATGGATGGCACAAATCACAGATATCAGAAATGCAACCAGGGATACCATGACATATCCTGCAGGTTAATAAGGGACAAGTTGTTATGAGCAAGTCTACACTATAAATTCAAAAATGTAGGTGAAATGGGCCAATGCTTCTACACTCAAAACTACCAAAACTCAGCCAAGATGAAATAGATAATCTCAATTTTCCTGTAACCATTAGAAACACTGATTTTTCATTTAAAAACTCCCAAAAGGAATATTCAGGCTTAGATGTTTCACTTTTACCCAAGATATAAAGAATTAACACCAATTTTACATGGTTTGATAAGAAAGAGAAGTAGAAGGAACAGTTCCTAATTAAATTTATGAAGCCAGTATTACCTTGATACCAAAGCCGGACAGGGATAGTATAGAAAGAAGAAAACTACAGACCAATATTTTTTATGAAATTGGCTGTAAAAATCCTCTGCCAAATATTAGCAAATTAAATCCAGAAATATATAAAAAGAATAATATACCATGACCAAGTGGCATTTATTCTAGTTATGCGAAGTTGGTTAAATATTTGAAAATCAAACAATGTTATCCACCATATCCAATAGATTAAAGGGAAAAGTCATGTGATCCTATCCAATAAGGCAGAGAAAGCACTTGACAAAATCCAATCCCATTCATGATTTTAAAAAAAGAAGAAAAAAGAACTCCAAGCAAACTAGGAATAGAAAAGGAACATACTGAAACTCATAAAGATGATCTACAAACAACCTATACCGAGATTATATTTAACCGTGAAAGACTGAATGCTCTCTCTGTAAGATCAGAAACAAGGCACAGATATCTGCTCTCACCACTTTTATTAAGTGTATTACTGGAGGTTCTAGTAAGAAAATAAAGCAAAAATAAATAAATACATACATTTAAAAGTTAAATTTTTAAAAAGTTCATTTAAAAGATAAAAGGACTATTCCTACTATGTTGAATAGGAAGGAATATATCCTACTGAATGTTGAAGAGTAATATATCCTATTATATTGCCTAAGGAAAAGTAAAACTGTCTGTGTCTGAAGAGGACATGATAATCTAAATGGAGAAAATACCAAGGAATCCACAAAAAGCTTGAGAAATAATATTAGTTTGTAAATGTTTTAGAGTACAAGATCAACACAATTTTATCACATTATATATTAATAACAAATGTGTAGAAGCTTAAATTAAAATATGTGATGCCATTTACAACTGACCTAAATAAATACTTAAATACAAGCCCAATAGGACATTTATAGGACCTCTATACTGAAAATTACAAAATGCTGATGAAGAAAAATTTTAAAGTCCCAAACAAATAGGGAGACATACCTTGTTCATGGATTAGGAAACACAACATAATAAAGATGTCAATTCTCCCCAAGTTAAGAGGCTTAACACAATTACTCTTAAAATGCCCTCAAGGTTTTTGCGGATATAGACAAGCTTTTTCTAAGATTTGTATGGTAAGAAGAGGCTGAAGAATAGCTAAAACAATTTGTAAAGGAAGATTAAAATGGGAGGAATTAATCCACCCAATTTCAAGACTTTGCAGTAATTTTGGAGGGTAGATACATAGATCAATGGAATGGAATAGAGAACCCAGAAATAGACTGACATAAATACATTTAACCTGTTTTTGACAGCAGTGCAAAAGCTATCAAGGAAGAATAGACATTTCAAAAAATGGTACTGAAACAGTTGGACATCCCTTGACAAAAACAAACAAAAAATGAACCTTAACCTAAACCTCCACACCTTACACAAAAATTAAATCAAAGTGGATCATAATCTTAAATGTAAAAGCAGGACATTTTTAGGAAAAAAAATAGAAAATCTTTGGCATCTAGAACTAGGTGAATAATTCTTAGACTTGACACCGAAAGTATGATCAATAAAAGCAAAAACTGATAAATTGTATCTCATCAAAATGAGTTAAAAATGCTTCATAGAAGATCCTTTTAAGTGGATGAAAACTCAGATTACACAGTGGGAAAACATATTTGAAAATCCCATATGAGACAGATGACTTGTATCTATAATATACAAAGAACTCTCCAAACAACTTAAAAAAATCCAACTAGAAAATAGGCAGAGGACAGGAACAGACATTTCATGGAAGAGAATATACACATGGCAAAGAAGCACATGAAAAGATGCTCAACATCATTAGCATTAGGGAAATGCAAATTAAGACCATAATGAGATATCAGAGAATAACTAAAATTATAGTGACAACATCAAATGCTGGCGAGTACGTAGAAAAGTTATATCACGTCACTGGTGGGAAAATAAAATGGTTTAGCCACTCTGAGAAACAGCTTGACAGTCTCTTTTAATCCTAAAAGTAGATTCACCCTACAACGCAGTACTTGTACTCTTGAGCATTTATCCAAAAGAAACAAAAACTTAATTAAGTTCCCACAGAAACTTACACATAAATGTTCATAGCAGTTTTATTTATCATAGCCAATAACTGGCAACTACCCAAATGTCTTTCAATGGATGAATGTTGAAACAAATTGTGATAAAATCTTATGATAGAATACTACGGAGCAACGAAAAGGAACAAATTATTAATATATGCAAAAATTAAAATGAACTTCAAGGGAATGATGCTGAAGAAAAAATTTTTAAAAGCCAATCTCCGAAGATTAAGTAATTCATGATTATGTTTACGTATTATTCTTAAAATAACAAAACTGTGGAGATAGAGAACAGATTAGAAGTTGCCAAGGGTTAGAGATGGGGGTAGAAGGTACAGTGGGGAAACTTTGTGAGGTTTTTGTGGTCCCAGTACAAATAATACAGCACTCTTGGTTTTAATCCCTAAAGATTTTTAAAAACAATTCCTAATAAGAGTTGTCCAGATATTTAGCAATGGCAGCAGATTACAGGTATAGCTCCCCAACATGACAACTTCAAAAGAGATTGTACTAATTCAATGCATATGTTAATTTTAAAAAGGCCAGTCACAGTACTTAAATGGTATATATCTTAACGATATTATTCTAAGTATCTAGCTGTACCAGATGGACTAGCAGGATTTTCTGTACATTCAGTCTTATTTAAGACAGTAAATCTTATAATAAGAGAGTTAAAAAAAGAAAAAGAAAAACAAACAAACCTCAACTACAGTTGGATATTCTCATAGGAAGATGAGGTGAAAATATGTAGCAGTGGTTCAAAAGCTTAAGCAGTGGCACCTAAATTTGGCTGCATATTAGAATCATCTGAAGCACTTTTTAAAAACCCTCACACTGACTGTTGGTCATCCTAGACCAATAAAATAACTTTAAATCTCCTCAGACGATGCCAGTGTCTAGCCAGAACTGAGAACCAGCAGACTAAGCAGAAGGGGATGTTTCTACAAAGATTTCTTAACAATAAGTCCTTTCACCCAATCAGATTTACCTTCCCACAAAGGGGTAAAGAAGGCTAGATGCTGACCATACTTGCTTAGCTGTAATTAGCACTTGTGACTCGCCCAAATCCTAGATCATGTTTCCCCTAAATTTCATGTTATTCCCTAAGTTTTTCAAATCCAGGGCTAAGGGGTTTGCCAGGATGAGGTTTTAAGTGTTCACACAGGGGAAGTCCCTGGCAAACCAGGACAGCGGTCACTACATTGAATTGTAAAGCATCCTAAATAACCCTGCCACTGCTCCCAGATACTAGTCTGTGCCAACCAGTGGAGAAAAGGCATTCTCCATTACTACCACGGCAAATGCTGCTGTACTTGCCTTGGCTACTCCCTATCTTTTCCAGGCATCACTCCCCTTCACCTGCTGGTGGACACTTTGGCCAGCTGACAATGCAGATATTTTCAAACTTTAAGGTGAATAAAAATCATATGGAGGGCCTGTTATAACAGAGATCACTGAGCCCCACTAGAGTTGCTGATTCCATAGGGCTGGGATAGGGCCCTAAAACTTGAATATCTGACACATTATCAGGGGACGCTGGTAAAGCTGGTCAAGTTGTTACTGAATGCAGGTTCATGTGTCTGAAGCACAGTGAGGCCAAACAAACCTAAAGGTTGGAGTCTGGAGAAGAGAAAGGTTTATTGCAGGATCGAGCAAGGAGAGGGGTGGTCCGTGTTCCAAAACCCCTGAAATCTCCAAAGGATTTCAGCAAAGCATTTTTAAGGGCCAGGTGAGGGAGGGACATCCCAGGGCATGTGATCAGCTCGTGCACAATCCTCTGATTGGCTGATGTTGAGGCCACAAGGCAGGTAACATTATCCATCCTTAGGTGCCAGGAGGTCTGAGGGCTACGTGCTCATGATCATCAAGGAGTTCATTTCTTCCATTGGGTGGTGGTTTTTAGCATCTGAAAACTCAAGAAATATGCCTGAGATACTATTATCTGAGTACTTCAGAGAGAAACTACAATAGAGGATATGGGGGATGGGTCTGTCCTAGGAAGGCCCCATAGGGTACTGCTTGGTTACAAGGTGACCATACTTTGAGAACCACTGCTCTAGTGGCTTGGAATGTTAAGAAAGCAATGGAAGAATCCCTTCCCAGATCTAGATTCTAGTATCACCAGCTATTTTGGTGGGAGGAAGGGTAAGTTTTGTCCTTGCTTGGACTTCTTGTTCATTTATATCAAAGCCTATTTGAGGCAGTGCGTTCGGCAGTCCTGCAGATCTGTCTTTTGCTTCAACAGTGTTTGGAATGAACAGACCCAGGGACGCTCCTTGCTCCAGCCCCCGACCACCTTCCAACCTTTCTTCCTTTCGCAACCTTTGGAATCAGACACTCAGCTATCCTCAGCCTCCAGGACAGGCCAACACCAGTTTTTGAGCTTAGCTCCTTATCACTGATCAACCACGAGTTCACAGGTTCGTCAGAATTATTCCACCGAGGTGGAGGCCGCCGTCCACCGCCTGTTCAACATGCATCTGTGGACACTTACCTCTCTCTGAGCATCTATTTCGACAGCAACAATGGGACTCTGGACAGTATGGGCCACATTTTTCGCCAACTGGCTGAGGAGAAGTGTGAGGGCGCCCAGCGCCTCTTGAAAATGCAAAACCAGTGCTGCGGCCGCGCCCTCTTCCAGGATGCGCAGAAGCCTTCTCAGGATGAGTGGGGTAAAACCCAGGATGCTGTGGAAGCCGCCATTCTTAGGGAGAAGAATCTGAACCAGGCACTAACGGATCTGCGCGCCCTGGGTCCTGCCCGTGCAGACTCCCAGTTCTGTGATTTCCTGGAGAGCCGCTTCCTGGAGGAGCAGGTAAAACTCATCCAGAAGATGGGAGACCACCTGACCAACCTCCGCAGGCTGGCTGGTCCGCAGGCTGTGCTGGGCGAGTATCTCTTTGAAAGGCTCACCCTCGAGCCAAACAGGAGTCTCTGAAGTCCAGCCGCGTCTGAGGAGACCCTCTGGCGTCAGAGCTTCTGCCTGAAGCCCCGCTCTGCAGCCACTAGGCAGCTTTGTAACCGCCCTGGAGCCCTCTCCCAAGCCTTGGACCAAATGGAAACAATAATGCTTTTTGCAGAAGGAAAAAAAAAAGCCTATTTGAAATACAAACAGAATAAAGTGAAAAAAAGAAATATATACATATATTCACGTTCTTTTAACATATGAATTGCCCCACTTTATCTGTGTGAAATAAGTTTGTTCCCATTATTGGGCTGGTTCTCAAGCTTTGCTGCTCGTTTGAATTACCTAAAGAGCTTTGAAGAAAAACATTGGTGTCTGGGTCCCAGCCCCAGAGATTTTGATTCAGTAGGTCTAGGGAGGAGCCTGGGCACGGGAAGGTCTCAGAGTTCCCCAGGTGATTCTAATGTGCAGCAACTTTGTGAACCACCTCTTGGCTTCAATGCAGCTAGTCATCAGATATTAAATCTAAGACACATGGACTACTAGTGCGTGAGCTCTGTCGCTAGGTGTATTCCATTTTCTTTCTCCTGGAAGATTCGTGCCAGGGAAAATGATTGATAGTTGTGTTACTTCTCTGAAATGGATGGAAATTTCCAATTAGCGTGAACAGGGGAGGGTGAATGGGTGAATGCAATAAGGTGTATCATTTACGTATTGCCCTATGTGTATGGCTAGAAGCTTTTGCAACTGAGGTCTGCCCTACTTTTCATGCTAATGGTAATGCTTGTCCTCCTAATGCAGCCGTAAACTTTATAAGCCCATAGGTAGACAGCATCACAAAATATTTACCCCTCCCCACTGGCCCACTCTCAAGCTTCACTCCCCTTCCCCAATACACAAATGTACATCAATGCGCTTGAGACCAATATCAACATACTGACCTTCAATTCTTCTACTCTGCAGCTTCCCTCTTATCAGGAGATGTCAGCATTTAGTGCAAGGACAAATGCTTGCCTCTTGAGGAGTAATGTAGACAAAGCCTCCAAGAGACAAATAGCCCTCAGGGAGGGGGAAAAAGTCTTTCAAAAAGGTTGATGCCCAGAGGAGGCATTTTCAGTCATCTCAGCTTAGAGGTCAAATATCCAAAATTAAAAAGGTTAAAAAAAAGAAGAAGAAAGCAAGGAAGAAAAGAAGGAAACAATTTTCTTATCTCATAGTAATAAGGCAGTTTTCCTTAAAAAAAAAAAGACTTAAATTCTCTTTCCTAATCAAAATGTGCTTTTCCATCTTTAGACTATTCCTCTTATATCCTGTATTATTCATGATGTTTAATTCTTGAAATAGCACATGGCTGAAAACAGAAGCTAACCTCTTGTTCACTATGAATTAAATCTTCTTTTCCTAGGACCCGTCTACAATGTACAATTTGGGGTTGGCCAACATAATTATTTTCTCTGAAATACGTTACAGCATTTTGCCTTTTCAATATATAGTTATACAATACATTGATAACACAACATATTTAATATAGTCAATATAGTAAATACAGCTATAACACACATGATATGATGCCACTTTGGTGATTTTCTTCATCCATGTAATTCTGAAATTTGACAGTATAGTTTTCATATTCTAATGAGCTGAGTATTACCTTTGCAAGGATAGAAAAATAAAATAAATTCATAATATTCTTGTGTGGTTTGCCCCTGGGGTGGATTACCATAATGGGGGGATATTTGAGCCTTTCCCCAAGTCATTAAAAATCCTCCAGCGAGCAGCCCCTTGTCCTCTCCAGGGAGTGGGGGGAAAGGATCTTTAATCATAATAATCCTGGGGGGAGAAATCTCGGAAATAAGACATCTGCTTCTGTGCCTTGTTGTTTTGCAGAATAGCAATGATTGCCTTAGCAGCTTCTATTGCCATATGTATACAATAAGTAAATGAACAGAAAATTGAATGAACGCATAAAAGAAGGATAAACCCACCCAGCTTAACAAACCCACTCTCTCACCTGCTGTGCCCCGAAACATGAAAGAAAGAATCATGGGATCATAAGGATTAATAAAATAACAGTCTCTGTTAACAATATTGACAGGAGGTATAAGGATAATTTGTCTGATGTGGGACCAACAGCTTAACTAACTGCTTAATTCTTTTTTTTTAAGGGCAATTCATTCATTTATTGTTTAAAGATTGTAAGACATCTGAATTTTTGTAGCACAATTTAAATGTTTTACTTTTTTGATAAAGCAGAGTATAATAGCAAAAACAATTAGTTTCCAGTAATATCTATATCTCTATTCAGAATTAAGTCTTCCACAGACATGTAACCTGGAAACAAAAGCCTGTTACAATAAGCAAAGCTTCAACGGAGTGGCTACTTTTTGGGCCAGGGAAAGGTTCATCCCTATAGGAGGATGATGTGCTATGTAAAATGGCTGCAAGGTCACAGCCTTGAGGGCGTTGGAAGTCTACTATCCTATTCCACATTACGTAGTTCAGGGAACTTCAAATGTCTGTTCATCTGCAACCAAGCTGGCAACCTTTAACTGATATTTCAAGCAGGTAAGAAATAAATGAAAAGAAATCCCTACATTGATGTTCCTTGATTTACACTGTTAAATGGTTCATTAACATGTAATTCTGGCTAAGAATTACATTTGAGACTCCTTGCTCAGATTTTGGTTAACAGTACAAATCTTTCAGAAATTCATGTTTTTATTAATCAATAATTTGTCAGCTAGGATACGTTCAGGCATCAGCTGCAACATCAAAATAGGTGCACTGCCTCAGCGCTTTGGAAAGACATAATCTAAAACACTAATAGCAGACAAAATATCTGTTACTAGACAGCATATGTGCAGTACAGCAAGACAAAAACATATTCATATGTGCCACGGACCAGCCTCAGAAAGAGGATTTCACCGCCCAGGGTCAGAAGGGACGGGGTAAGGAACTGAAGTAGCACCGACGAATGGGGTCAGAAGGACCAAGACAACTGACGGTTGCAAGGCAAGTTTTATTATGCTACAGTTGCAGATTATATAGACTAGAAAAGGGAAGGTTGCCAGACGGTGGTTTACATTATCTAATGACCGTCTCGGCTCAAGGTTAACTTCCCTGGGAGAAAACCCATAAACCCAGAATCATCCAAAATAACCTGCACGTGCAGGGTGGAGACAGATTGGCTTGTCTCATTTTACATACTTTCTGATTTCTGGACCCTGGTGATTTATCTCCCGTGGAATGGAACAAGGAGGGGAACAAGTAGGGACAGTCCCTTCGAGCAGCAGCGGCATGCCTGGCATGTCTGTAGCCTGCTCTCAAGGCTGATTGCTTCCCACAGGTCCCCCTTCTTTATTTTTTAATTTTTGCTGCAAAATAATTCCATGAAGCTTAGTGCCGAGAGTAGTATACTGAAGCATGAGGATACGAAACAGACATGAGAAGATTATTATCAATAATAGGCAAATTATGGCCAGGGTAATAACTCCTGACAACCCTCTAGTAATCCACGACTAAGGGTTTAACCACTTTAAATGATCCAGTAAAGTTTGAATTACATCTTCTGGTGAAATATCATCAAGATGTGCATGTTGTATATCCTGAATTTCAGCATTTAATTTCTTAAGATCAAGACTAATATTATTATCTGACCAAACATTCAGCAGATGCATTTTTACTTTTTCCCATTCCCAAATACAGTCATTGTACTTGTAAGGAATAACACAAATCCACGTATACTTTGCATGACAAGCTAAACGCATCCTCAATTTTAATGCTGCCATCTGATCTCCAATCCTCAAAATTGCGTTTTTAAATTCATCTAACTTGTTATTAATCTGTAAATCTATGTGACTTTGTAAAGATTAAGCAAGACTGGTATTTTGAGATAATTGATTAGCAAAGTGAGCATGATTAATACTCTGTGAAAGAGCAAGACGGGCAGTAGCCGCGGTAGCAGACAGAGCAGCCAAGGCAAGTAAACTTACTATTAGCCACCCAATAAAGCGTCTCCTTCTCTGCAAGGCTTTAGAGAGTTCCACCCATGCCTGTACTCCAGTATCTTCATACCAAGGTTCTCTCAGATGTACAGGCACCATAACATATATGGGTTGCCTTAGTATAAGCACAGATTGTGTTCCTGCAGAAGGGAACATACAACTGCTAAAAATACAATGAACACAGCTAATATTATATCCTCCTTTGGAAGAATTACCAATGTTAATAGAACCAATCAAAAGTGTATATGGAGGAGCAACACAAGTTATAACAGGTGTATTGGAATAAGTTAGAGCTAGTTTCCATATATCCCAGTTCTTTTGAAATGTGATAAACCTATCTATGATGGGAATAGAAGAGAGAAGAATTGACCCCTTGGTATGATCTGTAGTACACCATATTTGGTTATTATTCCAAGATGCATTGCAACATTCAAAATTGGATCCAGCAAAGTTAATGGTCATAAAAGGAGGAAATTGAGGTTTTGATTTTCTGTTAAGAATAGTAACCTTATGTCCAACTATAAGTATCCCTTGTCCTCCAAGTAAATGCTTCATACAGAAATAATTTCCTGAATCTTCACCTGGAACCTTGGCCATAGTAATAGCGGAATCCCAAAGTGGCGAGGCATATGAGATTCGACCTCTAATATTAATAGCTTGCCCATTTTTATACCAAATGATGGTATCCTTAAGATCCTCTCGTCGGCTGGTAGCCGGGCCTGTAAGAGTAATGTTGGTTCCTGTAAAATGAAGGTTCACAAAAGCAAAACAGTGTAATAAATGAGTGATAACATGTTTAGTAGCTTCTCGGGTCTGTGCTGTAGCACAGAGGAAACCAGAATAAGTATCAATAGTGACATGAACAAATTGTAATTTCCCAAAAGACGGGATATGAGTAACATCCATTTGCCATAAATAACTAGGTAATAATCCACGAGGATTAACACCATAATGTGGAACAGGAAGGTGAGGTAAGCACTGTGGGCATTGCTTAACAATTTGTCGGGTGGCTTCACGAGTAAGGGAAAATTCTTTGCGTAACGTAGCCGCCGACTGATGGTGTAAAGCATGCGACTGCTGTGCTGCTTGTGAAGCAGTTTGATCATAACTTACCATAATATGAGGGTGTCCAGGACATGGACCATGAGTATCAACAGTATGAAGATAATGAATGCAATACCTTAGCCATTCTTGACAGCATGACGAACGGAAAGGAGGAGGACGGTAATTTGGGATATGTCCTGCTTTAGGGAAAAGAGATTGAGGAGGAAGAGTAACTTTAACTTTATTTTTGGGAGGAAAACGCACAGGATAAAGATCACGTTTAGATCGAGTTAAAACATCTGCAGTCACATTAAGTTTAGACAATGGACCAGGCAAGTTAGAATGAGCACGGATATGCAGAGCTGCAACACGGCCATCGTGGGAACGAATAAGCTGTTGAAGCAAACGAAAAGAGGATGATAATTCAGGGTCATTAGTATGTCCTCTGGTCGCAGTCTCCAGAAGAAATAATAAGCTGATAAGATATTTACTATCAGAAAACAAATTAAAAGATATAGAAGGCAAATGTTTAAAAGCCATCATGACAGCATACAGTTCAACACGTTGAGCTGAAGTCAAGGAAGTTTGTTTAATGAGTTTTGTTCCATCGTCAGTGATTACAGTAGCCCCTCCTGAAGAAGAACCGTCTGTAAAAACCAAAGGTACATGAGGAATAGGCTGTTGCCTAATTATAGAAGGAAAGATATAACAGTTAACTTTGTCGAATTGGATCAATTTATCAGCAGGGTAATGGCATTCCAAGGCACCTGAAAATCCTGCAAGAGCAAGACCCCATTCATTACTATGTTGAAAAAGCCAATTTTGTTGACTAACTGAATAAGGGATAATAATTTGAGAAGGTTCTATACCCAGAAGTTGTAAGCATCTAGTTCTACCTTGCATTATTAGCTTACTACTAAGTTCAAAATAAGGGTTAATAACCTTAGAGGATGTAGTTTTCATATGAATCCATTCAATAATGCCAACAGTTTGCCATAAGATGGCAGTAGGCACATGAGGTGTTGGACAAGCAATTAAAGAAATTGGCAGGTGAGTATGCATTCGAGTTAACTGTGCAGAGCTGATAGCTCTATTAACTACTTGTAAAGCTTGAAGTGCTTCTGGAGTCATAGAGCGTGAAGTAGAAGGAGCTGAGTCACCTTTAAGAATATCAAACAAAGGCTCTAATTGAGCAGTAGTAAGTTTTAAGGAAGGCCTTGGCCAATTAATATCTCCAAGTAATTTTTGAAAATCCTTTAATGTTTTTAAATTATCAACTCGAATTTGCAGTTTCTGAGGCCTAATGGTAGTGTTATCAATATATTTTCCCAAATAGAAAAATGGAGATTGTCTTTGAATTTTTTCTGAGGCAATGACCAAGCCAAATGATTGTAAGGATTGTTGTAAAAATGGAAAAGCAGTCTCTAATAAAGAAATATTATCAGTGGCTAAAAGTATATCATCCATATAATGTATGAGATATAACGTTGGAAACCTTTTTCTCACAGGAGTTAAGGCCTGAGCCACATAGTTTTGGCATAATGTAGGACTATTTGCCATGCCCTGAGGCAATACTTTCCATTGAAAGCTCCTCATGGGCTCCTTAAAATTTAAGGAAGGCAAGCTAAAAGCAAAATGTTTTCTATCTTCAGGAAACAAAGGAATAGTGAAAAAAACAATCTTTTAAATCTATAACTAAAAGATGATAATCGTGTGGTATGGCTGTTGGAGAGGGTAGGCCTGCTTGAAGAGCTCCCATTATTAGCATAGTTTTATTAACAGCTCTTAGATCCGGTAATAACCTATATTTTCCAGATTTTTTCTTGGTAATAAAAATAGGAGTATTCCAAGGACTATTGGAAATTTCTAAATGCCCTAATTGTTTCAGTACTAATTGTTCTGCAGCTTCTAATTTCTCCTTTGTGAGGGGCCATTGGTCCACCCATACAGGGTCATCACTCAGCCAAGTAATTGGATCGGCAGTGAGTGGAGGAGAATCCAAGGCCCCTAAGAAAAACACAAACCTTGTCTATCATATTTTATTTTCACATCAATAGGATAGACAGGTCCTTGTTGATTTGTTCCCAGCCCTTTTGTGGGAAGAAATCCTTGATCCAACATCATATTAGAGACTTGAGAATTTGGACTATAAAGTAATACTCCCATTTCTTTTAATATATCTCGGCCCCAGAGGTTTAAAGGCAGCCTAGGCAAAACATAAGGCTGGAAGTATCCTGAATGGCCCTCACTATCTTGCCATAATAACTGACTACTTTGCATAGGAGAAGAACTCTGTCCTATTCCTTGAAGTTCTGTAATAGTAGGACAAACGGGCCAATGTTTATGCCAGTGAATCTGTGTCATAACAGAGACATCAGCTCCAGTGTCTAACAAACCTGAAAAAACCTTTCCATTAATGGTTCATTTCCTTTCTGGATGTTCTTTCCCTATCTTCTGAATCCAGTAGGCAGCATTAGATGATCCAAAAGCCTTTGTGTCTCTCTTTTGATGTTGTAAAATTTGTCCATGAGGTACAAAGGGCAAAAGTAGCAATTGTGCAATTTTATCCCCAGGAGAAATCATTATTATATTTTTAATAGTTTGTGCCATGATTTTTATTTCTCCTTCGTAGTCACAATCTATGACTCCTGGCATAATAGTTAAACCCTTCATGGTGACACTACTTCTTCCCAATAGTAGTCCCATCAAACCCTTGGGTAAAGGTCCATAGATGCCCGTAGAGAAGGCCTGAGGACCCATTTCAGGAGTTAATACATATCGGGCGGAGGTACTGTGGTCCAGTCCTGCGCTTCCTGCTGTTTCTCTGGAGAGCAAAGATATTGTATGTTTTTGTTTTTGGTTAATGTCTGATTGATAGTTTGAGGAGGATACACAGACATTGCCCCTATTATCTGTTGGGGCCGGGGAAGGCCCCGGGAGGAGTTTCCCGACAGTGGTGTTCCATCCTTGTGGGCCACTGAGCGACCAACAATCGCGTGCCCAACGTTTTCCCCTATTGCATTTAGGGCATAAACCAGGGATTTTCTGACCATCTGGAGGGTTTTGAGTAGGGAAGGAAGGACCAGGGTTACAGTGAAAAGATCTACATTCTCCAGCAAAATGACCTGCCTTTCCGCATTTAAAACTAGTCTTTGTTCTCTTTGGATTGTTTTTAAACCCCACTTTAGTTGATGCTGCAGCCATAGCAGCACCCTGTATATAAGCAGGCCCAATGTCTGCACAAAGGCGAATATAATCCTCCAATGTTCCCCGTTTTCTCCAAGGTCGAATCGCAGCCTGACATGCATTATTAGCATTTTCAAAAGCAAGTTGCTTAACTACAATTGTACCAGTGAGTCCATCCACAATGAGTCTCCCCACCGGCTGTAACAATCTATCTACAAAATCAGCATATGGTTCATCAGGTCCCTGTCTAATTTTTGAAAGATCCTCAGTTTTGTGTGTAGAAGATAATTTCCTCCAGGCTTGTAATGCCAAATGATTTATTTGAGGATAAGCAACAAAGGGATAAGTTAATCGAACTTGTAAAGAAATATATGGTCCTTCCCCAATCAGCATATGATAATCAACTGGAATATCATGGGTAGCATTCTTTTCTGCTTGTTCAGCAGCCCGTTCATAAAAATCAAACTTCCATGTTAAATAATCTCCACCATTTAAACAAGCTCGTGCAATAGACTGCCAATCAGCAGGGGGAAGAGCTTCTCCTGTAATAGTGTCAACCATAGCAGTAGTAAAAGGAGCAGTGGGCCCATATTGAGCACAAGCAGATTTTAAATCTTTCAAAACTTTAAAAGGAAGAGCCTGATGCTCCCTAATAGCCTGTTGAGGATTATTAGGATCAGGTCTTTCCGTGACAGGACAACAGAAAATAGGATCTTCTCCTCGTTTTATTGCTGCTTGTACAGCACGTTGCAAGGGACTGAGCAGTTTTACAGATGGAGAATTTTGAGGAAGACAGTCCTTACTAATTTGCAGCTTTTGCACTGACTTATCTATTATAGCCATTAGAAAATCATCTTCAGGATACTTCTCTCTTTTATGTTTAAAAGCCTCATCTGTTAAGTCAAAATGTTCCTCTTCATCTGAAATATTTAAATTGATTAGCTCTTTTGGTTTAGGAAGTGGCGACACAGTAGCTGATAATACAGTCGTTTCTTCTGTCAGAGGCTTATGTTTTTCTGACTTTACATTCAAATCAACACTATCATGAGAAGAACCTAAACATATTTTTATCAGATTCCACAAACTAAATGTAACAACGGCAGTATGAGTAGGCCCTCGAGACTCATAATAATTTTTAAAATCTTCTCCAACTTTCTGCCAGATTTCTATGTCACAGAGCCGCCATCAGGAAACCAGGGAGATACATCATGGATATGCTGCAAAAATTCAGTCAACTGTGAGGTAGAAACTTTATTACCCCGAGCTTTAAGCATCGAAAGTAAAACCGGAGCAAATAATTCACGCTCCTTTGAGCCCTTTTGCCCCATCTTATTTTACTTCTGACTGTTGCCTTATGCCTCTGTTAGTTTCACTTTTACTCGTGTCCACACATATTTTGCATAAGGGTTCTCTTACCTGCACTTTCTTTTTCTTTTCATTGGCTTCACGCTTCAGGTCCCTGTTCAGGCGCCACTTGCCGCGGACCAGCCTCAGAAAGAGGATTTCACCGCCCAGGGTCAGAAGGGACGGGGTAAGGAACTGAAGTAGCACCGACAAATGGGGTCAGAAGGACCAAGACAACTGACGGTTGCAAGGCAAGTTTTATTATGCTACAGTTGCAGATTATATCGACTAGAAAAGGGAAGGTTGCCAGACGGTGGTTTACATCATCTAATGACTGTCTCGGCTCAAGGATAACTTCCCTGGGAGAAAACCCATAAACCCAGAATCATCCAAAATAACCTGCACGTGCAGGGTGGAGACAGATTGGCTTGTCTCATTTTACATTCTTTCTGATTTCTGGGCCCTGGTGATTTATCTCCCGTGGAATGGAACAAGGAGGGGAACAAGTAGGGACAGTCCCTTCGAGCAGCGGCGGCATGCCTGGCATGTCCGTAGCCTGCTCTCAAGGCTGACTGCTTCCCACACATATGTTGGCTTGTTTAAGCCTCAAGCCCTCGATCCTTTGATGAAATACAATAATTTCATTCCTATGGTTTTCAATACCAAAAACTCAACCTCCAGGAGGGCTAAAGTCTAATTTGTACTCCAAACCAAGTAGCAGTGCAGTTCGCTACTACTGAGGCTGAATCCATAAAGACTTCAAGACCACGACCAGAAGACAAGTTATTATATATAATACCCTAGAAGGCCTGAAACATAATTATCATATACATAGCTGGTCCTTCAGAGCTTTTCACCTATAACATGTTTTTTGATGAAAGTTATTTAATGTACTGGAGATAACTGTGACTTACTGATCAAATATTTGAATACTTATACTTACCTGGGATTTCATTTCTGCTGAAAGAAAAAGGAAGAACAGGACTCACCTAAAAAAAACAAACTTTAGAAATGAAAGTAAAAATCTTATCACACACTCTCACTTTTGGAAGCAGCATAGAGGGGCAGTCAATGGTAAAACACTGGTGAAATAGGTCAAAACTCTAGGCCAAAAATCCATTATTATTATCGTCAGTGACAGTACCACAACTGTGCCCTTCATAATTAATAAGCACTCCTAACAATCTTCATTTGGCACCAGATGATGTGTTGAAGAGAAACATTCTGGGAGGTTTTGAATCACACTTGGTATTTTGTTAGCCAAGTTACAGGAGAATTTTTAAAGCGGGGGGAAGGGAAGAAGGAAACGGACCAGAAAAAGAATTGAAGCCATCATCTACAGACCAACAAAGCACTGAGAGTTCCAAACGTTATGTCAGACACTAAAGTGACTGATAGAGGCTCAAGTGGTTTATAAAACCTATAAAAAGACTACACCAGCAAAGTCCCCATTTATCGGTAGAGTTCAGAAACTAAAACAAGGAATATTTTAGCTTAAAACCTTATCTCAAGAGAATCATATACACTTCACATGAATAAAAATACCTGAAACCAAACATTTTTAAAAGCTCCAATACCCAAAATATAAAGAAAAAAATTAATTCAGAAGACTCAATCAATCCGTGATAATCACAAAACGGCCGGGCAATCTCTATCTCCCTTCCACATTAACCATCCATCCCCTGGAAGACCAAGGGAGATCAGACCTTCCAGACTTACCTTCCAGACTTACCTTCCAGACCTTCCAGACACCTGGCTGCTGCAAAATTCGATGGAGACTCCTTGTGGAACAGCAGTTTCGCATCTCTTGGGTTTCTCCCTATCGTGATCATGCAGGAAGCAAGTCTGGCTGTGCTATTCCTTATCATTGTCTGTCACCCATCTGCACCATGATATTGAAAAAGTAGTTCCCTTTCCCCCAGAAGGTTGAGGCTCAGCTACAGGGGTAATTCTCCTGGGCACACAGTCATTATTTAGGCCGACTCAGTGACTTCAACCGGCTTAATCATGTGATCAGGTTTGTTGCCAGCTGCATAATGCTCCCACATCTGTAGGTAGAGCCGCTCTAGTTCCATTGTATATTGTTTGGTGTTGAACAGAGGGCTAGATGTTCTCTGCTTCCAGACTTTGCCACGAATTTTCTTCAGGTATTCGAGATCAGTTCCCAGTTTCACAGCTATCTCTTCATATTCTTGCCGATTTTTAGCAATCAGCTCAAGACAGCCTAAACAAGTGAGCTGGGAACCTGCAACTCGGGAAGCAAGAGTCTCTCCTGGCATAGTCACCATGGGGGTCCCTGCCCAAAGGACATCCATCCCTGTGGTGTGGCCATTACAGAGTGGAGTGTCCAAGCAGACATCAGCCAGCTGGCCTCTCCGAACATGTTCCTCTTTAGGAGCAACAGGGGAAAAAATGATACGGTTCGGGGGAAGGCCCATATTTTGTGCGTACTGTTGAATATTAGCTTCTCCTGCTGCTGGAAAACGCAACAGCCACAGTACACCATTGGGAACACGCTTCAGAATATTTGCCCACATCTGCAAAGTAGATGGGTCAATTTTGTATAACTGATTAAAGTTACAGTACACAATGGCATCTTCCGGTAACCCGTACTGAGAACGTGTGGTTACAATAATGGTACGGGGAACCTCCTCTCCAGTGGCAGCCTTATTGTTGATCAGGGTAATTGCCAGGCCATTGCTAATACTGAATCCATTCATTGTAATCTGAATTTGTCCTCTGTTAATCATTTCAATAACTGCTTCTGCAACAGTATTCATAGGAATGACAGGCATATTAAGAGCTGTATTACTGCTGTCTGCGTTGTCTTCTCCATCAGGACATTTCATCTTGACTATTTGCACATCTGATAGACTATCAAGAAATGCTTGGAGGTCGATGCCATTCAGCACAATCCGATTGTCATAAATGTGCCCATTGGACTTAAAATCGATGACGGCTTTTTTCTTCAGGTGCGGGAACATATTAGCATGATCACCAATAAAGAACGTATGGGGCATATAAGCCAGTTTCTCAGAATACTGCTCAGCAACTTCAGCAGGTGACGTTTCCTGATCAGTGATGATATAATCCATGAAAAGCACGCCACTAGTCCCAGGGTACCCCAGCCACATTGCCTGAATAGGAGCTGGCCTGAGAGCAAAGAGTTCATTTCAAGCACCCCTGGTATAACCATTCATATTTACAAGGATGTGTATACCATCTTGATGGATGCGATCAGCTGCTTTCCCATTGCATGGAATCTGAGAAAGATCAGTGAAATGATTGGCTTCTGCCATCACCTTCGCTCGGAAGTTTGTGCCATCATGTGGGCTCAGGGCATGACAGAATATCTCAAATTTATCAGAATTGTGAATGCCTGGAATAGACTGCATAAGGTGAGAAGTAGGATGGTTCCCAAAGTCAGAACTCACGTATCCTACATGCAGTCGACCGTCACTGAGCTTCAAGTCTTTTGGATGTTCATACGGTGGTTTATGAAGGGCACTTATATTAGCCAAGCAGAGGTTCCCATGCCTCTCAGCAATAGCCTTCCTGAAGCCATGAGGAAGAGGATAGAGCATACTATGATGAGGCTGCACAGAAGGCAACCTATTCTTCTCCAACTGGTCAGCCACAATGCTGACCAACTTCTTCATTCGCTCATCATAGTCTGTCCAATCACAGACAACCTGCAGGCAATGAGCCAAATTACAATAAGCGTCAGGAAAATCAGGTTGAAGCTTCAGAACAGTGCGATAAGAAGCAATTGCTTCTGGAATATTCCCTGAATCCTGGTGAATGGAAGCCAGATTGCTGTGGGCATCCGCAAATGCAGGGTTGATCTGCACGGCACGAGTATAACACTCTAAGGCTCCCTGAACATCCTGCATATCCCATAGAGTGTTTCCCATATTACAGTACGCATCAGCAAAGGTAGGACTGATTCGAATAGCCTCCTTATAATGCATCAGAGCTTCGTGCAGTTTTCCCTGCTGCTTCAATACACTTGCTAAATTTGAATGGGCATCAGCAAAGTCTGGGCAGAGCTCTAATGCTTTACGATACAAGCGAACTGCCTCTTCACTGTTTCCCTGTTCTCCTTTGATATTGGCTAGGTTATTCAGAGAGTCTGCATGGCGGGGACACAGCCGGAGAGCTGTATGATAACAAACTTCTGCTTCAGCAACACTGCCCTTCTCTTTGAGAGCGTTGGCTAGGTTGCAGTAAGCATCAGGGAAATGTGGTTGCAATTCAATAGCTCGCCTGTAGGTGTCTATTGCCAGATCCATCAGGCCTTGCTCATAGTATACACAAGCCAGGTTGCCATGTACCACTGCATGATTTGGACTCAAGCTTAGGGCACGAAGGTAAGCTGCCACAGCTCTGTCAAAAATCCGTGCCTCATTGAAGACATTTCCTAAATTGATATAAGCATCCAGAAAATTGGGGTCAAGGGTGACAGCCTTTTCAAAGTGATGAATTGCAAGCCAAATCTCCCCTTGTGCATTGAAAACACAGCCAAGATTACTCCAAGCTACTGCAAAGTTCGGTTGCATCTCAATTGCTTTCAAATAACATGCCTTGGCTTCTTCTAAGCCACCCAGGGCTTTGAGCAGGTTCCCCAGGTCACTGCGAACACAGTACAAAGAAGGATTGTACTGAAGAGCAGAGACGTAAGCTTGTACTGCTCCTTCCATGTCGCCTGCTGCTACCAAAGCGGCTGCCAGGTTAATATAACCATCGATGAAATCTGGTTTGAGACGCAATGCATGCCGGTAATGCTCAGTTGCTTCCTGCAACTGCCCTCTTTCCTTGTACACATTCCCCAAATTCGAATAGGCTTCTGCCAGAAGAGGGTTCTGTTTAATTGCCAGAGTACTAAAGTGGGCAGATCTGTCCAGCCTTCGACACTGGAAGTGTATAGATGAAAGTAATAAAAGTACACCAGTATTGCCTGGCTCTTGTCTCCAGAGCTGCATGCAGTGTCTCTCAGCTGTCTCAAAATCTCCTGCCTGATATTCTCGATGTGCCAGCTCAGCTAACCCTTGGAAGGAAAGCATACGTTTCGTTGGTTCTGTGCTGTCGGCCACGTTGCCCACGGAAGACGCCATCTGGAGCTTCTGGAGAGAGTGAAAAAAGGGAGTAATTGAGTCCCGCTGCCGCCACTACTGGCAAGAATGTTTCGAGTGGTAGCAAACACGAGCGCAGCAGCCGTACCACTGCTTTGGCACGCTTAAGCAGCGGCAACAGTTACAGGCACCGAACCTTAGGAACTATGGTTGGCCATCTACCTCTCATGCTCTTGAAATCTTAATTCTTAACCCTGCCCTCTTCCTCCATTTTTCTCCTAATCAGGGAATAAAAATTACCTATCCATTTGCCTTAGAAGAAATCAAAAGTCAGTAGGCCAAACACTTTTCAAAATATTGTTTTCTGTCCAGTTGGAAATGAAATACATGATTGACTTTTCTTCATCATTCATATAGTCAACGTGGAGAACATTAGGGCCGTGAATTTCAATACAGTAAGATGAGAAAATTTTAAATTGGCCTTCCCAAACCACTAATAAGTAACCGATGTTGTATAGAATGCTAAAATCTTAGAGACTGAGTTTGATATTTTAAAAGTTCTGCAAACATTAGCTAATTTCTCCTCATCAAATTTCTCATGCCTCAAACCTGAGTATCACTTTTTAAAAGATAAATTTATTTATTTTTATTTATTTATTTTTATCTTGGCTGCGTTGGGTCTTCAGTGCTGCGTGCAGGCTTTCTCTAGTTGCGGCGAGTGGGGGCTACTCTTTGTTGCGGTGTCCGGGCTTCTCATCACAGTAGCTTCTATTGTTGTTCCACAACTCTATGGGTTCCTTTTTAGGTCCTACGAAGAACCCTAGAAATTAGTTCATGTCATTATAGGTTTTTGCAAAATTGTCAAAAGTGAGATATTTTTATTTCCATCAGGTAAGTCCAGCGTCTATTTCTTTGTCAATTTTCCTTCTATCATATTCTGCTATGTTGGATCATATTGGATTGGTCACAGGCTTTCTTGAAATCTGGCTAAGGAGATGTTTTAAGTGAGGCTATTATGTGATTTTCAGACACCACCATATGTAACTGACTATATAATATCCCATTACAGGAATAACTTCCAGTACTCTTACTGACTACTCTACTGACTTAACTAGCACAAGACACAGAAGCGTAAGGACAAAAACCACCTTACAATATAGCCATGTCTTGCACTTCACAGCTCTCAAAGCATGTGCGTTTGAAGAAGAAAAAAAGAACTGAAAAGTATAAAACCAGAAGTTATTCTGTGGAAAATTATTTCAATCATCAGGCATGTGAAGGATAAGTCAAAGATTCAGTTTTCTTCAATGCTTAGTCAAAACGGAAATTTCCTTCTGTCAAGAATATACCCCAGGGCTTCCCTGGTGGTGCAGTGGTTGAGAGTCTGCCTGCCGATGCAGGGGACACGGGTTCGTGCCCCAGTCCGGGAAGATCCCATATGCCACGTAGCAGCTAGGCCCGTGAGCCATGGCCACTGAGCCTGCATGTCCGGAGCCTGTGCCCCACAACGGGGAGAGGCCACAACAGTGAGAGGCCAGCATACCGCAAAAAAAAAAAAAAACCCAATATACTCCAGGGGCTTCCCTGATGGCACAGTGGTTAGGAAGTCACCTGCCAATGCAGGGGACACGGGTTCGAGCCCTGGTCCGGGAAGATCCCACATGCCGCGGAACAACTAAGACCGTGTGCCACGACTATGGGGCCTTCGCTCTAGAGCCCGTGAGCCACAACTACTGAGCCTGCGAGCCACAACTACTGAAGCTTGTGTGCCTAGAGCCTGTGCTTTGCAACAAGAGAAGCCACCACAATAAGAAGCCTGCACACCGCAACAAAGAGTATCCCCCAGTCGCTGCAACTAGAGAAAGCCTGCGCACAGCAACGAAGACACAACACAGTCAAAAATAAATAAAGAAAGAAATAAAAGAATATACCCCATCAATAATGTGTGTAATGGAATGGTGTCAATGAGTATTTTATCAGAATTCCTGTAATGCACAAACCTATAGCAGTACTGAAATCAGTAATGCATTTATAATAGTAAATATTTATGAGGAAGTAATCCATAGAGGTTTTCTCAAAGTTAACAATGAACATTAATGCGACATTATCAATAATAAATTGTGATGCTGAAATAAACTTTTCTAAACTATTAATAACTAAAAGCAAACTCTAATCAACCATGTGAAAAGAAATCTATGTCTATAAACTACAAAGTTTATTTCTTACAATTTTATTTCTAAAACAGGAGGCAGTTAAAGAATATATAGCTACAAGAGTGGGGAAAAAGTTTTATAGAGACACATCTGGCAGTAGTTAATTTTCAAATGTCATTTTTCTAGATTTTGTGACACCTATAGTATTGATATTTCAAAGCATTTAACAAATTGTAATTTGAAGATTTGCTACTTCCAGGTAGAGTAAAATATTTTGAAGCAAAACAACATTTCCACTGAGAAAAATTTTAAAAGCCAAATAAAATAGTCAGCATTCAATCAAAAAGTTCTAGACATACCAAGAGATAGAATCATATGACTAAAATTCTAAGAAAAGAACAGATAATACACAAATATTTATATAAGATATTGTGTATATTTATCAGGAAAAGTCTTTATCAAGAAAAGACTTTTAAATCATCAAAATTAATATTACATTTTATTTATTTGTATATTTTATTTATATATAGATATTTAGATATTTATATAAAGAACTTAAAGTTAAAGCTCTAGTTAAGGCAGTGACAAAAGCAGTAGCAGTGGCAGTGAAAAGAAATGGTTATATTCAAGGATATTTTGTCAGTAAAAGTCCAAGATCAAATGTCTGACTGCATACATGGGATGGATAGACGGAGTGGGAAAAATCAAAGTTAACTATAGAGGTTCTAGTGAAGATGGGGTTGCCATCACCCAACCCAAGGGGTTGCTATCATGCCCAAGGTCTAGGGGACTCAAAAGGAAGGTCATGGTCGAGGAAAAGTTAATTGCTGGGAAAATAAGACTCCCAGTCTCTCCAGCTCCTTACACTAGTTTTTTTTTAAACATCTTCATTGGAGTATAATTGCTTTACAATGGTGTGTTAGTTTCCACTTTCTAACAAAGTAAATCAGTTATACATATACATATGTCCCCATATCTCTTCCCTCTTGCAACTCCCTCCCTCCCACCCGCCCTATGTCACCCCTCTAGGTGGTCACAAAGCACAGAGCTGATCTTCCTGGGCTATGCGGCTGCTTCCCACTAGCTATCTATTCCTTATACCAGTTTTGTTTTTCTGCTCATATACGTAGCAGCATTTCATTCAAGGGGAAAGTCATTGATCTGACTGGTCAAATTAAACACCATAGTTCAAGGCACATTTACAGTGGTTAGTTCCTCCACAATTTAGAAAGTAACGTTCACAATTTCCCTCTTCCTACACTGTGGAACACATTGGCCATTCCTCCAAAGTTTCCACTCCATAGAGTGGACCAGAGATGACATTAGCCCAGAACTGAGAGCTTGGCATGAGATGGTGTCAACCCCACCTAGAGCTCTGGCATAAGTTATGACCCAACCCAGCTCTACAGAGAGTTCTGCATGGAATCTTGTCTCAGCCATAATAATGTGATTCTGTTTTTCATTTGGTTTGCTTCTTTGCTTAACTTTCCCTGGCCACTCTGACAAACAAAATTTCAGGCAATCCTGGGCCACTCACTAACTTTATTCCATCTAATGTTATCCAGATTCCCAAGAAAATTACTAACTATAAAGGGGGAAATTTGGAACATGGTGAGTTTTAGGTGCCTGAAATATACAGGTAACTGAATCCAGTTAAGTAGCAAATTATTTGGATCTCAAATATGCCAGTAGAAGAGCAGACTAAGCTCAATTTAATGTACTCTTACTGGAGACACATGTAAATTCTGGGTCAGTTTTGAAAATGTTAAAAGCACATAGCTGAGATTAAAAGAAAGAAAGGAGCACCTGCATGTTTCAGAAAGTAACAGAGAAATTAAATCCAGAGAAATAAGAGCAGACTGATGTGTATGCGTTCTGTTCCTTAGTATAGGCCTTATGTACATAGGGGCTGGAGCTAGAAATCTAACATTACCTTGAGGCCAGGAATTTAGACTCAGGATGGAACAATATGGAGAAGTTAGTACAGATATCCTACAGAACTTTCATGAGGAACTGCTTAGTCCATTAAGAGGGCCAAGGGAGGTGGTGAGGAAGATTGATATCTCTTGAAAACCTTCAGGTACAGAAAACATCAGCACCTCTGAAAAGTAGGCCTGTCCTTCCCAGAGTTGTGATGGCCAGGTTGTCACTAACCTGTAAGGCCCTGTATGAATCAGAAACTGCAAGGAGAGGAATTCAAAGAAAACCAGATGCAGGATGGGTGTGGCAATAAATCCTAGGACCCTATCAGAAACAAAATTAAAACCACTCTAGAGGGAAATTTTAACAAACCAGGGCAGAGAGTATCCTAACCAGAATAAAATAATAATTCTGAGGAAGTTCCTTTACTTATTTAAGTAAGATTCAATGCATTTCCATGGCCAGGCCCTTTAGAAGAATTCTAAAACATATACAAACAATTCATTTACATCTTATATATCCCACCATCCAGAGCAAAATTCACTTAAGAACTGTACTGGTGGAAATTGGGCAGCACTATGGAGAAAATAAAATGTGTTTACCATCAAAAAACATGAAGGTAAGAAAGATAATGTCTAATTTTTTAATTATCCTGTGGTTTCTTGAAATCTTTTGGAAACCCAAACTAGAGAAACCTAGGAGGAAATGAAGATTTAAATGTTTAGAGATTTATCAACTCATCTATAAAAGCTTTATTAATCTCTTCTTTTAATAACATTCCTGAGAGGTATAAATGTGTCCAGTGATAGGGTTGAATAAGCCTGAGAGAATTTCAATTGTTTACTATTCTTGGTCAGCTCTTAAGACCTTTCAGGAGCATCTTGATTTTCATGGCCTCATCCAACAAAAGCAGGATATTTTACAGAAAGTCCTGGGCCACTTTTCGGCTTGCTTTTGTGTTTATGCTTTTGGTTTTTTCACATCGGGCGGTACATTAGGCTACCTATTGCATACTCCCTCATTCATGCATGCATTCACTCAAACAATATTGACTGAGTTGAGACATTTAATTAACACTCAATAAATGATGTTTAGATGAATGAATGCGCTTTCTATCAAAGTAAGTGTAAGTACTGAGAAAAATTACAGAATGTATGATCCCAGCCCCACAAAAGCTTATAACTGTGTTGAGGATATAACATATGCTGATGAAATAAGTAATATATCATATTGGACAGGGTCTAAGTTCAAAAATGAGTTTTTATAAATAATCAGAGCCTAAGGAGCACAAAGAAGGGACAGTTCATTATGGCTTGAATCTATCAATAAATGTACATTTCAGATGAGATTTGAGATTGACCTCAAAGAAGAGGACTTAGATATATGAACAGAGAACAAAAAAGGCATGGTGATAGCATGTGCATAGATAGTGTGGCCAATATTTATGTTCTTCATTAAAGATAGTCAGAGATAACCCAAATGTAACTGTTTCCATGGGTCCATTCTCAGTATCCAAAGAAAACGGCAAATCCTATCTTAGTAAAACTAATGAAAAACACAGTCTTTAACAAAGAGATTGTGAAGGAAAGGGGGAGAGAAAGGCTTGCATCCCACACCACACAACAAAACTTTTTGAATTATTTGTTTAACTGTCTCCCTCTGAAAATTTCCTCTCCCTCTCTCGGTACGTGTCTCTTCTCCCACATCTGGCCACACTCTACCAGCCATCTTTCCAGATCTTTCCAGAACTCTCCATCCTAGTTTCATTAGGCCACAATTTAAACATCTCACAGGTCTCCAGGATGCATCCCCATCACTTATTCCACAAAGACAAACAAAGGACACTTCTCAGGATCACGTTTCTTTGAAGGAAGAGGTCATGAGGAGTGATTATAAATAATATAAGGTGGAGAGCAGTGACTTAAAATACCATTTTTCACCTTAGAATGTGAATACAGGGAACTTTGGGAAACTAGAAAATCTAGAAAGGATTCACTGATAATTATTTATGTTCAATGAATAAAATAAAATGTAATAATACGGCTGAACTCTGACAGATTCACTTTTTCAAAAGTTGCTTTCACACACCTTCACTATTGGGATGTTTGATAAACACACCTTTCCTTCTTTACTTTCTTCTTTCTTTGCAGATACTGGCACCAAACTTTCAAACAATAACAACCTTCCCATAAGTCCCTTGCCAGGCAAGATTAAGGTATAACAATCCAAACAAAGTTTTGAAGAAGATAACTGCTTGAAAGCACAGGAAAAGAGCTGGGTTTCTCTTATTCAACAGTCACATAATGAGTAATGTGCGAATTGGTTTAAAAAGTCTCTCTGCATGAGGGGCTAAGGTTAAGATTAGAACTTCTGAGGCCAGAAGAGCAAAATGACTACAACAATCCACATATTTTCAAGAGCTGCCCTTTGGATGTGAGGCATTGATTTTTCCCACTATTTTTTCAGCAACCCAACTGGTGTCTTTATTAAACGACATAAGAGAATACAGTGTGGCCAAGAAGGCTTAGATTTCCTTAGCCCCAAGTCAGATATTCTCCAGTGACTGTCCACTCAAATGAAAAAGAGAGATTTACAAGAGGAAACTGGATACAACTGAGTGTACTTTAATTTTACCTGAATTATTTGTTTTGTTTTCAATTCTCCGCTGAAGTGCCTACATTAATATATCTTTAAGAGCATTTCCTTAAGTTGAAGTATTCATTCAGTATATTCATTTACTATAATTTAGAAAAGCCAAATGATTTAGACAAATTCATTTCTATATTGCCACAACAGTGTATTGTGAACTAAATGACACCTGGCAGTTCTTTACTCAGATACTAACTCAATTAGAAGGCAGAACAAGGATACCTACCCATTCAGGGAAGGATAGGTCACTTAGCCTCTGTAGCTCTCTTAGGTCTCTTATCATCACAGTAACAAATTGAAGACTAAAAACCATATGATTATCTCAATAGATGAAAAAAAAGCTTTTGAAAAAAATTCAATATCCATTCATGGTAAAAACTCTCCAGAAAGTGGGCATAGAGGGAACACATACCTCAACATAATAAAGGCCATATACGACAAGCTCATAGCTAACATACTCAATGGTGAAAAGCTGAAAGCATTTCCCCTAAGATCAGGAACAAGACAAGGATGCCCACTCTCACCACTTTTATTGAAGGTACTTTTGGAAGTCCTAGCCACAGCAATCAGACAAGAAAAGTCAATAAATAAAAGGACTCCAAAATGGAGAGGAAAAAGTAAAACTGTCACTGTTTGCAGATGGCATGATCCATAGAAAATCTGAAAGACACCATCCAAAAATTATTAGAGCTCAAAAATGAACTTGGTAAATTTGTAGGATACAGAATTTATATCTAGAAATCTACTGTATTTCTATACACTAACAGTGAACTATCAGAAAGAGAAATTAAGGAAACAATCCCATTTACAATTGCGTAAAAAAGAATAAAATACAGAAGAATAAATCTGCCTAAGGAGGTAAAAGACCTGTACCCAGGGAACTATATGACACTGATACAAGAAATTAAAGATGACACAAACAGCTGGAAAGATATACCATGGTCACGGATTGGAAGAATTAATATTGTTAAAGTGACTATCATACCCAAGGAAATCAATGGATTCAATGCAGTCTGTATCAACATATCAAGGGCATTTTCCACAGACCTAGAACAAATAATTTTAAAGTTTGTATGGAAACACAAAAGGTCCTGAATAGCTAAAACAGTCTTGAGAAAGAAGAACAC
This sequence comes from Mesoplodon bidens, assembly GCF_964165515.1. Classification (NCBI taxonomy): domain Eukaryota; kingdom Metazoa; phylum Chordata; class Mammalia; order Artiodactyla; family Ziphiidae; genus Mesoplodon; species Mesoplodon bidens. The sequence continues at coordinate 25,131 of NW_027671248.1, read as the reverse complement.
AACTGGAGGAATCATGCTCCCTGGCTTCAGACTATGCTACAAACCTACAGTAATCAAAACAGCATGGTACTGGCACAAAAACATCGATCACTGGAACAGAATAGAGAGCCCAGAAAGAAACCCATGCACTTATGGTCAATGAATCTATGACAAAGGAGGCAAGAATATGCAGTGGAGAAATGTCTGGGCTTCATTAGGGATGGTTTCATCAATTAATTTGTTTTCTTAAATGGACCATACTTTTCCATGTCTTTGTATACCTTGTGATTTTTTTGGTTGAAAATTTGTCTTTCAAATATTATAATGTGGTATCTATGGAAATCAGATTCTCCCACTTTCCCAGGGTTTCCTGGGCTTTTGATTGTTGGAGGCTGTAGTAGTCTGTTTGTTTAGGGACCTTTCCAAACTGTTTTTGCAATGACTGTTTTCCTTATCGTATGTATGCACCGAAGTCTCTGTTCCTTTAGTTCATGTTTAGCTAATGTTTTGACAGAGATTTCCTTGAATTCCTGCACCTAAAACAAACAAAAATAAATACACACAAGCACATCCACATGCACACCCAAAACCACACACCTCTGCCCATTGTGCAGATTGCTGGATCACTCCTTCAACATTTAGCTGACCTGCATTGAGTTCAGGGCTCAGCCCATGGTAAAAGCTTAGAGACTCCTCTGGTGTTTTCAGAACATGCATCTTATCTCGAGTATGCATGTGGCTTTCCTAATTTCTCTGGACACATGTGTACTTTTTGTAGGTTCTAATTTCCCAAAGAATCTCCCCCAACTTTGGCTCCTGCATCTTCTGTGGTCTACTGTATTTCAATGCACAGTCTTCTGCCCCAGCCATCTGTGCTTTGTTAGTTCAACTTGCACTTTTTTGAGCATTGACCGCTGCTTTTCCAGACTGTGTTCCAAGTTAGCTAAGACAGAGATAAGCATCTTGTGTCAGTCCTTCAGGTAGCTCCCAGACAGGTTAGAACAGATACACATAATAATCTGAGAGTACAGTCTCTTCTGCTCCCTCCTGAAGCAGGATTGAGGGTCCCATTCTAGGAATGGTCTGCTGTTACTTTAAGACTATCACTGCATTAAGACTCCACCACTTTAAGACCATCACTACACTAACAGTGGATGGGGCAAGGGCAAGTAAAAATGCCACAAAGCTTTCCTGCCATTTTCAAATTGCCTCTTCCCTGGTTCACTATGTGTTTGGTTGCTATAAATCTTTGGCTGATTTCAGGACTAAGAGAAACTCAAAGAACCCCACAGCAAAAACCAGTATAATCAAACTCTCAGAAGCCAAATGACACAGAAAGAATCTTTTCTCCCAAAGGAGAAAGAAAAAAGAAATTTGTTACAAAGCAGGGATCCTCAAAAAGATTAGAGCTAATTTCCTCTATGAAACCACGGAAGCAAGAGGCCAGCCATATTTAAAGTGCTGAAAGAAAAAAAATTGTCCACCAAGAATTCTATATTTGGCCAAACTGGTTTCAAAACGTAGGGAGAAATTAACGCATTCCCAGATGAACAAAGGCTGAGGGCATTTATTTTACAACTTCCTACCACTGCCCTATGAGAAATGCTAAATTGAACCTTCAGGTTGAAATGAAAGGACACTAGACAGCATCTCGAAGCTGTAGAAAGAAATAGAAATCTCCAGTAAAGATAAATACATGGGCAAGTACTAAAGCCAGTATTGTGTTATTGGCTTGTAGCTCTACTTTTTATTTCTTACATGATTGAAAAAACAAATGTATAAAATAATCATAAATCCATGTTATTGGGCTCACAAAGTAAAAAGGTGTAATTTGTGACAATAATAATGTAAAGAGGAGGAACAGAACTGTAGAGGAACAGAGTTTCTGTGTGCTACTGAAGTTGGTTTCAATTGAAATTATATTGTTTTAACTTTAGAATGGTAAATGTCATCTTCTTGATAACCACAAAGAAAATATCAATAGACCATATGCAAAAAGAAATGAAAAGGGAATCAAGAGTTCACCACAAGAAAATCGGCTAAGCACAGAAGTCAGTAATGGAGTAAATGAGGGGCAAAAAATGCATAAGACATACAGAAAACAAGCAGGAAATAGACAGAATTAAGTTCTTCCTCATCAGTAATTTTTGAAAAAGTAAGTGGATTAAGCTCTCCAATGAAAAGATAAACATTGGCAGAATGGACTTTAAAAACAACCATAATCCAAGTATATGCTGTCCGCAAAAATCTCACTTGATTTCAAAAGACACAAGTTGCTTGAAAGTTAAAGCATAGAATAAAATATCCCATGCAAATAGTAACAAAAAAGAAGGAAAGAGAGACAGAAAAAGAAAGGAAGGAAGGAAGGAAGGAAGATAGATCTGGGATGGCTATGTTACTATCACACAAAATAAACTTTAAATCAAAAACTATCACAAGAGGAAAAGGAGGCCACTATATGTTGATAACAAGTTCAATCTATCAAGAACATAGAACACCTATAAACATATATGTACCAAACAACCCCCAAATATGTGAAGCAAACATTGACAGAATTGAAGGAAGAAATAGATAGTTCTAAAATAATAGTTGGAGATCAATACCTTGCTTTCAATAGTGGAAAACACATCTAGACAGAAGATCAGTAGAGAGGTAGGGGGACTGAATAACACATTTAACCAACTAAACCTAACAGCGTATATAGATCACTCCACTCAACAACAGCAGAATACACCTTTTTCTCAAGTACACATGGAACACTCTCCGGGAAAGACCATATGTTAGGCCACAATACAAGTACCAATACATTTTTAAGAAATTGAAATCATACAAAGTATCTTCTTTAGCCACAGTGAAAGGAAGGTAGAAATCAATAACAGAACCATTGATAGCCATTTCCCATCATGCCTGCCACACATGATATAAAGCAATGAAGGGAAAAACATAATTTACCACTTAGAAAAGTGGGAAGGAGGACATACCATTGACACAGAGTGTATGCTGTTTCCCATTGTCAGGGATAGAAATAAATTAGCATCATTTATTCATTAGTGTGTTAATTTCTTGGTCAATCATTGGGCAGCCAGTGTTTCTGCCTGATGGGAAGATTTCCTATACTCAGTGTTGAGTGGAGCCAACCTTGAAAGGGACATTTTAAAGGATTATACTGTGATGGGCTTCGCAGTACCCTTCCTCCTATGCCAGTATTTAGGCTGGGGTATTTCCATGGAGTGTGTACAATCGTAGGCCCCAGTTCACCAGAATTTAGTTTGACTCGTTCTGTTAATACATTCCCTCAGTACTTTGTCTTTTGTATCCTTTTGCATTTACTTCATTCTTTATTATCACTGCGAAACAACTTTGTTTCCTGTTCAGATGCCAAAAAGTGGATATCAATACCTCCTGAGTTTTACACATCACAGATCAGTTTTGGATATCAGGGACAGAGACAACAGCTATTTCCAATGACTTTGAGACATACTTTGAACATGTGATTAACATGTTGAGTGTTGAAATGTGTGTCGAGCTCATTACACGTGCTCTAAAAGGTTTCAAACTGCAAATATTTAAAAATCTCTATCTTTGAATCGTTTTCCTGTGCTGTCCCTTTGTGTCAGACTGTTAATATGCAGTCTGGCACCTTCAAATAATGTGGCTTTGTAACCAATTATTTACATGTTGTTTTATCCACAGAGAATCTTTTTTTTAAATAAATTTATTTATTATTTATTTTTGGCCGTGTTGGGTCTTTGTTGTGGCACACAGGCTGTCTCTAGTTGGGGCGAGTGGGGGCTACTCTTCGTTGTGGTGTGCGGGCTCCTCATTGCTGTGGCTTCTCTTGTTGTGGAGCACGGGCTAGGTGCTGGGACTTCAGTAGTTGTGGCACACGGGCTTCAGTAGTTGTGGCTCATGGACCCTAGAGCACAGGCTCAGTAGTTGTGGCACACGGGCTTATTTGCTCTGCAGCAGGTGGGATCTTCCCTGACCAGGGCTCAAACCCATGTTCCCTGCACTGGCAGGTGGATTCCCAACCACTGTGCCACCAGGGAAGTCCCCGCACAGAGAATCTTAAGGTCAAAACATACAACTCGATTAACTACACTTCCTCCTGTTCACATTTCCCTCATCTTTTCTTCATCTTCTGTCTATGTTTCCTTGGCCCTGTTTATATTAAGTGCTTTTGCCATTATATTTGATTGTTTGTATTCCGGTGAGTTACCACAATGCTTTATGAGACACGCTAGGATATAAATGCATTTAAGTAATATATATATATATATATATATATATATATATATACACACACACACACACACACATATATATGTAGTTTGCTTGAGTGCAGTGTTTTTTGTTTTCTGTACTGAATTCATTAGCATGGGTTGGTATAATATTTAGCATAGGTCGATATGTAATTTGTAAACTAATAAAGTCTTAAAAGTGAGGAAATAAGTCTTTCAAATTTAATTATTTATTTTAAAGAGCAGAATAGCATACATAAACAGGTGCCTAATGAAAACTTGTATTCTAATTTGGAACTCTCATGAACACCTATTCTTTTGTTCTTCTAATGGTATGATCGTAGGCCATTTGATTATTTTTATTTTTATGGCTTTAACTTTAGAATAATGAAATATTCGTAAATTTAAAAAAGTATTTTTCTTTATTTGATGGGGGTGGGATACTGGAGAAATGAAAGGTCAAACACCTATTGAGGAATCCATACTTGTCTATATAGTGTGTACTTTTATTTCAATAACTGATTTAAAATTCCTAAAAGGATGCTATAATAAGTTATTATGCCATTTTACAGACTGAATTAAGTGAATTTCAGGGAGGTATGAAACTTGCCTAAGGCTATCCAGCTGCCAAGTGGTAGAAGTGAGAATTAAATCCGGGTATACCTATCGCCAAAGTTGCTGCTCATCTCTTTACATCATCCACTTTGAATAGCCAATGCTTTTCTGCTTACAAATATGACTGAGGTTTCCAGACAGTCAACATTGCTTTTTAATCAGATAGAAAAATTACTGTTGCTTCTCTAAAGACATATTCCTTTTCCATTAAGTGACTTTAGTTGTTCAGATAATACTTCCAGACAGTAGTCATCATACAGTTGGAGACTAAGAACAGAACTCAGGGATGTGTCTAGCACTCAGTAAAGACCAACTGGGCTCACTGATGGTACTTACGGTCATTTCCTCTAGACTAAAATAATCTTATTAATAAGAGCCTAATAATTCACAGTACTGCCCTTGCCTGATTGTTTGTTCTTCTCCCTCTATCACTCTCTCTTTCCCCATATGATTATTATTTTTGACAATTTTTGGTGAATTAAATTCAGGGATTAGTATTCAGGAGCGCTAGTCACAAAAGCAGAGAATCTTAGCTCACACCAAAGGAAGAAAATAGAGAAAAAGTATAAATTATATGAATACACACATATCACACGTGTACCAACTATATGTTGCACTCCTCCAAAATCTATTTCGTATCTGCACATTTATTGTATATTAGCAGGAAGACAAGAAATGAGCGTAATGCTCTGTTTACAAGATACAGAAAACAGACCCAAATATGGAAATTACTAGCAATGAGAATGGGGAAGAAAGACTACAACAAGGAATGTAGATGATATTTTTGTTTCTTAGCTATGATGCCAAATATTGAACTTTCAACTTGAGACAAGGAGGCCATAAAAAGTTGTATTAGTTTCCTAGAGCTGCCATGACAAAGTACCAGAGACTGAGGAGGTTAAACAACAGAAATTTACTCACTCACGGGTGTAGAGGCTAGAAATCTGAGATAAGGTGTCAACAGGATTGATTTCTTCTGAGGTATCTCTTCTTGGTTTGTAGATGCCATGTTTTCCTTTGGTCTTCACATGGTCTTCTCTCTGTGCATGTCTGTGTCCTAATATTTTCTTTTTATAAGGACACCAGTCATATTGAATTAGAGCCCACCCATTTGACCTCATTTGACCTCAGTTACTTATTTAAGGGCCTTATGTGCAAATACAGTCAGATTACGAGGTATTGGGGGTTAAGACTTCCACATATTAACTTGAGCAGGACACAGTTCAGGTGATAATAGAAGATAAGAGTAATTTAAGCAAGTAAGTAACTATTGTTTACAGTGAGTTGCTTAAGGATATGTATTTACTCAAGAAAAACAAGAAGAAATTACATAACACTCTGTGTTATACAAAGATATTAAATTAATCATAACATCCTGTGAAATGGGCATTAAATTAGACTAAGCAAGAGTAAGCAACTTATCCAGAATTGTATAGTTGGTACTTTCCAGAATTTAAACCAGGTATTTTCCCAGTTCCATTCTACGTTATATATTCATTTCATTATTTGAAATGAATTTTGAGTCTTCATTTTGCTTAGTTCCTGAAGTTATATGGGGATAGAATGGAGTTGGATATTTTCAGTGACATTCACATATGGGGAAGGAAATTGAGTCCAGAAGCTTCAGCAGTGTTTCCATGGAGAATGCTAACAACAGAACCAGAAACACCGTTATCCTTTTGGTTCAGTGATCTTTCCTATAGCACTACAAGAATCAATTTTAAGAAGCCCCATGTTTTCCAAACTTTCACCAATGGGCTCTGTAGGGTCCTCTAACAATATCTAAGAGACTAACTAGTTTCACATTCCAAGCCACTTAAGACAAGGAGTTCTGATTGTTCTCTGTGAGGAAATCAAGTGACAATCATAGCTGGTAATTTAGGATAGTTTCTTCAGGGCCCAGGCAAAACCTAATACACAAGTGATAACCATTGTTAAGTGCATCTTTGACAAGGATTCATCAAGTATCAAAGAGGTCTATAAATTGGGAGAAATTATGATCAAAGACAAACATAGACCACAGATATCTAATTAATGCTCAATTATTTATGAGTTTAACTTTGGTTAACCTCATTTTCCTTCTTCTAGACAATTTCCAATTCATCTCCACAAAGAGACCAGAATACTTACCTTCCAAAACAAGATTTATTGTGTTCCTTTAATTCAAAGCATACAGTGACTTCTACATTCACTCCACCAAGTTTTGCTAGGAGAGAAAAGGAGACATTATATTTTATCTTGAATTACATATGCCACCATACTTGACTTAGCTCATCCTACTGGAAGCACTTTGACGGCAGATTCTACAGTCTGGTCTGACATCCTCTACGGAATCAAGCCAAGGGAATCACACATAGTTACAGCTGGAAAAACGTTTGTTCTGGGTTGATACTTTTAGCCTTTACCACCAAGACTTTATCACCAAGATCTATCTTGACAGCCTCTAAACAGGAGACCTTCTTGCCTTCCGTTTTCATATTGACAAGGAAGGTAAAGGGAAGAACTGAGAAGTACCCAAAGTCAGCTAGCAGCCAGCACAGATAAATCATCTGTGGAGATATTGTTTCTTTCAAAAGATATAAACATAAGAGGAAGTCCTAGTGTTTGAAACAATTGTGCATAATAAAATACTCCATGAAAACCTAGAAATCCAGATGCAGATCAGTAACATAGTGGCTAAATAAGCTGTTATGTTCATGCAATGGACAAGTGTACAGACATTAAGAAGAACGAGATACTCTTTTCTATGAGATTCTCTTTTCACTGAACTCATCAGTGCTGCAAAAACAATGTTACATAATACTTTTTCTTTAACATTATATCAGGCATCCTCATCTTGTCCTGCATTTATTGCCAGTGTTACTAAAGTTTATCATTTACCTCTTTCTCTTGTAGACATATAATTTCTTCTTATTTTGGAAGCATTCATCAATCCCTATTTTACTCTTTCTTTTAAATTACAAATGAATATTGAATTTTATAAACTATCTTTTGCGGGATATTTCAAGTGATTGTATAGTATTGCTCTCCTTGGACCTTGTTATATGGTAAATTATATTTTGTTATTTTATATATGCTATTTATTATATGTCGTATTATGTTTACTAATTACATTTATTATATTATAATTACATTATAACTAAGGTAGCATTTTGTTTTAGATAGGCAAAACAACCAGTGGAATAGGAAGCATCTTAAAATTAGATGCAAGAGCATAAGGGAATTGAGTTTAAACTAAAATTCACATTTTGGATCAGTAGCAAAAATTATTCAACAAAAGTGGGAAAATATGGCTATCATTACTAAATTCTAGATACAGCAAGTAGTTAAAAGTTAAAAAATAATGAAACTGTAAAAGTATCAGAAACCTGGGAGACATGAAATAAAGTATTCATGAGGAATACCTTTCTCAGATACAAAGAAAAAAGGATACATTTAATTATATAAGAAATAAAATTTGCCTCATGGCAAAATGCACTACAAAGGTCAGAAAACAAGCAAAAGAAATTGGGAAATATATTAAGAAATGGATATGCTTTCTTTACAACTTTTGAGGAAGCACATGTTTCTTTTTCCTTTAACCTGTTATGGGGGTATTAATCTATAATGTAAGTGCATGGTTCCTTTCCTTTAACCTGTAATGTGAGACTTAATCTATATGGTAAGTGCATGGTTCCTTTCCTTTCATCTGTAATGTGAGTGTCAACATGGGGCACTGTTTCCAAGCACAGACTTTGGATGTTCCTGTACTGGTCCCATCACTGACCATCCACAAAAACTTACAAATGTTGCTTCACTTTCCTGGGGGTTAGAGTCTTAGCTAAGAAATGGAAGCAAAATAGAACTTTCCCGCAGGGATGATAGAAAGTTTAAAGGAGTAAATATGTAAGTGACTTAGCACAGTGCCTAGTACAAGAGAGATCAATATAAGTACTTATCATTTTTTTTTTTTTTTTTTGCGGTAGGCGGGCCTCTCACTGTTGTGGCCTCTCCCCTTGCAGAGCACAGGCTCCGGATGCGCAGGCTCAGCAGCCATGGCTCACGGGCCTAGCCGCTCTGCGGCATGTGGGATCTTCCCAGACCGGGGCATGAACCCGTGTCCCCTGCATCGGCAGGCGGACTCTCAACCACTGCGCCACCAGGGAAGCCCCACTTATCATTTTTTAAAGAGACAGATGAAAGAAATAAAAGGTGGTGTTTTCAATCTATTGATATATATCCTTGACATTAAACTACCTTTTCATTCATTGGATTACCTAACTTGCTCATGCTTTTTCTTACTCTAGTGAACTTGGGTAGCTAATATCATAGTTTAAAATTTTTGCTTTTATATTTACAAGTAAATTTGACCTGTAAATTTCTTTTTCCTTACAGTCCTAATCTAGTTTCAGTATTAGGATTTTATAGACTTCATAAGATGAATAAAGGAGAATTCTTCCTTCGCTATCTCTAGAAGTTTTTCTTTGTTCATATTGATGTTATCTGTTTAATAGAAGTTCCATAGAATTCACCTCCCAAATGATCTGGCTGGGTCTGGTATTTTCTTGGTGAAAGATTGTAAACTATTGACATAATTCCTTTACTGGTGAAAGAACTCCAGCTATAAATTTCCTCTTGTGTCAGTTTTGGTAAACTTTAGGAGCTAGGAAATTGTCCACTTTACAGAAATGTTCAAATTTACTGGCATTTCATATATTCTCTGCTCTAACATTGTCCTGATTCTTTCTGTATATTATTTACTTATGTTTTTGTTTTGCTTAATCAAAGTGTGTTTTTTAAATCTTTTCAAAGAATATTCTTTTGACTTACTAAATCACCTCAATTTTATACTTTTTTCTGTTTTATTAAGTTCTGCTCATATATTTATTATCTATTTTTCTATGTTCTCAGGGTTTATTGTTTTACTCTTCTGATGTCAATTAAAACACTTGGTTATTAATTTTAAGAAATCTTTTTAGTTATAAATAGTTGAACTTTTTGAAGATTCCAGATTAGTTGTAAGTATCTAAGGGTCAGCTCGTCCACACTGTTGCTAGCCTAAGGCTTAGTTCACCCTACCGCAATGTATATATTGACATGTTTTCCCCTCGACTTTCTGTGTTTTGCTACTTCTCACTTTTCTTTGGAGAGAAGCCCTTTGACATAACCTTAACTTATTTTACAGCCAATAAGTCTTTAAAGTAATGTGTATTTTTTAAAGATAAATCTACTTATATAATTAGGCAGAAAATCTGACCTGCCATATTTTTAAAAACAGCATAAATTCACACTTCTCCATGATTAATCTGCTGTATTACACAACCTTCGAGTTTTTAGCTTTATCAATGACATGTACTTGAAAAATGTTTTAAAGATCCTACCCAGTCTTTTAAAACATCCTTGTTCCTTGTTTCAGTTCTAGTTTTATGTATATTTTCTGCCTTGCACCTGATTATTCCAACATCTGATGGATGGCCTTGGGAATATAATTCTGGTATTGATTGTTTTTTGCTGATTCTCTCCACTTCTAGCTGATTTCTTCATTATTGTGTAAATTTAGATCATGAGCTCATGTTTAGCTAAACTTTATCTGTGGGAATGCTATAGGCCTGTGTTGAAGGTCTACCTCTCCAGAAAGGGTTTAGTTTTGTGTTTGGAATACCACCGATTTGGGAGCATTTTAAGTTAATTTCTTAGCTTCTGTTTGCAAGACCGCACATAAATTTGCAACCCAAACACTGGGAACACAGATCTGGGGTTCAGAATTCTCAAGATTTCCTACCTGTTTCCTACCCAGAGCAGAGGCCAAGAGAATTTGGTCTTAGTCTCCCTTTGCCAACAGATATTTTTTTCTCCTGGCACACCCTTTCATTGAAGGTGAAACTAGGGATAGATAGGTTTAGTTCTAACTTCCCATCTAGTAGGGATGGAGTCTTACCTCCTGCCTCTCACGTGGTTATGGCCATTTATAAACAAGTCTCTATGTCAGGTGTGTCACTAAACTATGGCCTGTATTACAAATCCAGACACAAGCCTTTTGCTATGGCCTGTGAGCTATGAATAATTTTCACATTTTAACTGGTAACATTTTAAATGGTTACCTAAGTACCTAAATAATATCCTCAATTTTGCTCTTTGGTCTACAAAGCCTAAAATATTTGCCACTTGGCTCCATAAAAACAGGATTTCCAGCTTCTGTTCTAAGCTATCAAGATCTTCAACCCACTCCTAATATAGCTATAACTCTCACACATGTACCACCCTTCTTTCATGGGTCCTGGAAATTTCTACTGCATACTTCAAAAATCAACCACGCACTTAAAAATAAGTTGTGTACATTTAACCTAGCATACCTAACCCTTTTCTTTCAGGAGAGTTTTTCAAGTCATCTTGCCCACCGTATTCTTTAGAGCTTCATTAATAATGGCAAAAAATTAAAACAACTTAACATTCAACAAATGGGAATTGTTCATAACAATTATAGAAGCACATACAGTAGAAAACTATAAACTCTTATTGAAACAGTGAGACATAACTAGTTTTATTCTTAGAGAACTATGTTTATTTAGGTCCCTTTTGTTTAAATAAGTATATTTCTGTGTATGTATGTATATAGTCATGTATTTATATACACATACATTATTTGTATGATATAGTTATATAAACGTATGAAATACATACCTATACACATACCTTTGATTTATATTTGTATACATACACAGGAATATAATTATATATATTATATAGTTATATACATTGAACTGAAAACTGGTAGTATACATATATATCGTGTATCAATGTGTGTCGTCTATGTGCATGTGTAGAAAAGCAGGTTGAGAGATATGGAAGCATGAGTTAGACAGGGCTCACGATTATAAAAGTAGTTATGTGTAGGTAGTGAGCTTAAGGCCCATTTGATTGAAAATATTGCATATTTTTACATCAATTGTTAGGATGAACAGATTCCTATGTAAATAAAATTATAAATAGCTATACATACTTGTATGTGTAATGGATAATTAAAATGTATATAGTTTTATAGATGTATTATATTTATATTACATAATATAATTGTCTTATACTAATACATTACGTATTGTGTTATATAGAATATATTAACTCTAGTGTATTATATCAGATAATAATAACTATATATTTATAATATATATAAATATATATTTATAATTTATATATTATGATATAATTGTTTTATAATCAATATTACAGGATATATCTTATTAATATTATGAACATATTAACCATATAAATACATTTCATTACCCATATATTTTGTATATAATATACGCTAGGCAAAAATATATATTAATATAATACATAATTGTTATACATTAATATAAATATTAGCATATTAAATTTATATATCAATATAATATTTAATATTGGTATATTTATATTATATTTAATATATACATAGCTAATGCTCTTTAAAGCCATCTGCTACAAGTAGAATAAGACCAGGAGTATGGCCAAAGCAAATTCTAAAAATATTAGATTACTTCTATTCATTTATATGTCATTTTCCTGGAATCTGCATCTGGCTATTAGAGAGGACACACAGCAAAATCAACACAAAGTGCCCAGGAGGACATAGGATCCTTTACTTATCGGAGCCTCAAAGGAAACACAGTGCTATCCAGTCCCCCATCAAAGAGCCAAGAGCAAACCTTGAAGCACCCAGTAAAAGCCCATTCAAACAAAAAAGCTTTCCCACTTAAACTGGAAAAAGTTAAGTTCCCAAGAGACCCCCTACACCAACCACCGAAGCTCATTTGGCAGTAAACACAAAAATGTTCACCGAACAACAAGAAACCCAAAACAATAGTTGTTTTAGCACAAACAAAAAAAAAGCAGCTAATTAGTGTCTCTCCTGTTTGAAAGAAGGGGGTGGGAAGTGGGCAGAAGACCTGATAGGAAAGATAAAAAGAAAAGGAAAAGGAAAATAAGTTTCCAGTTTGACACTCAAGCTGTCTTCTGCATCCATTTTGTCAAGACCACCAAGTCAATGTGGAGGCTTTTTCCTCTTTCCCTTTTCTTTTCATGAGACTGGTCACAACCAGCACTGCAGATTCCATCGAATTAAGGAACGCTGTTGCCTACATGTGTGAATGAGCTGTGAGTAAAGTACTGAAGTAGAGGACACCTGAAGTGAAATGTCTTCATGAATGTCCATGTGGCTGAGCAGGAAGTTAACCTTTCACAGATGTGCTAAAGAAGAAGAGTTGGCTTTTATTTTATTTACTTTTCCCTGCACTGTGTTGAATGACTATCATCTACAAGTTCAGGCTACTTTTTGCTGAGGATTAATGCACTGGGAGAGCTGAGAGAAAACTGAACAGTAGAGCTGTCTTTTTCTTGACCAGTTCACCTTACTTTCCCAAACTCTAAGTCTTTCCCTAATTCTTTCTCCTTTTTATTGTAGTAAAATGAACAGAACACAAAATTCACCATTTTGATCATTTTACAATTCACTGTACCATTCAGTGGAATTTAGTACTGTCCCAATGTTGTGCAACTATCACCGCTGTCCAGCTGAAAAACATTTTCATCACCCCACGAGGAAACCTACACCCATTTTAAGGAGCCATTCCCTATTTCCCTCTGTTCCAAACCCCTGGCAACCACTAATGTATAATATTTGCCGTGTGTATGGATCTGCCACTGCTGGACATTTCGCATAAATGGAACCATATCATATGTAGCCTTTCCTGCCTGATGATAAGTTGTGCAGTGGTAGGAAAAACTAAAATGCGATGTACTGTATGATGTATGTTTTACTGAAGTGGCTTGGTCAGATTATAATGATTTATGATAAAATCATGTAAAGCAAGCATCACAATTCTCCAGGAATGTTCTGAAGAATGCTAATGTTAATTATGAATATGTGAATCCCAAATCTTTCATTTGTAGTGACCCTATCTCATTAATTCTTCTCCCAACACTGCTATAACTAGAGTTGAGTTCTAAAATGTACCTTCCTCTTTTCCCATAGAAATTGTCCCACAATTTCAAAAAGTTCTCAAAGGTGAAAAAGTGCACACGACGTTTATCACGTTTGCAAATGCCAAGGGAAATGCTAAGCTAACACTGTCCAAAATGCAATATTCTTCTGTGAGAGCACCCAACTTTAAACAAATACACATATTCTAAATACAGCTTAGATCTGTGACATGTTTTGGCCACTGAAGTATGAGCAGACATGATGGCCTTAAATGAGCAGAAGAGGCCTTAAATGGGCTTGTGCGGTTGGGCTCACCTCTTATGTTTCAGTGAACTTTTAGAGAAGACAGGGCCTGGGAGCTGCGGCCTCACAGTTGGGCTCCAGACGAAGAGGTGTGTGACAGACCTCAAACTGACCCAAAACACGGAGCAAAACTAGCCATCTAGAGGTCTAAAAGAGAGCCACTGCAGCTAGCCCATAGGTCCAAGAGAAATAAATTCTTGTTTATGTAACTGACTTTGGTGTGATTTGTTCCAAAGCATTATCACAGCAAGAGCTGACTAACACAACATCCTCCAAATCATTGTTATGTAAATGGATGCCACCATGCCTACATGTAAGGCAACTGTGTACTCAAATTGTGAGAATTCTTGAACTCTTGGTGCCTCTCCAACACAATGTACATGGCTAAATTTCCACAAATAAGTTCACTAATATACCACAAAGATCTCCCTAAACTTTTATTAAATGTAATGCAAAGTTCTTTCTTTTCATTTTCTGCTTCTCCATAGTTAAAATGCTGTTTATCAATGTAAAACGGTTCTTGCCGTTTGGCTTCTGTCGTTAGAGTCTTTTGAACTCTTTGGCTTTTCAGCTCCTAGGCTGTAACATTTGAATCAGCAAATGCCCCAAGGAGAAAAGCTGCACCAAGTGTCAAGCTTGCGTCTGTGTTTCCCTTCTCTCCACAACTTGGCCCACATGTCTTGGTGTCTCTCTAACACTCAGACGCCAGCGAACAGAAGTTTTCCTACTCGATCCAGCTTGTCTAAAATTCCTTTAGACTTCGCCTGATCTTATGTTATTATTCAACTATCATCTCAATTACCCCAGGAAGAAAATTTACAATTTTTAGAGAAAACGGAACCCTGGTACACTGTTGGTCGGAATGTAAACTGGTGCAGCCACTGTGGACAACAGTATGGAGGGTCCTCAAAAACTAAAAGTAGAACTACCATATGACCTCGCAACTCCCCTCCTGGGTATAAATCCAAAAAGAACAAAAACACGTGTTTTCAAAGACATGTATTTGAAAAGATACATGCACCCCAATGTACGGAGCATCAGTATTTACAATTACCAAGATAGGAAGCAACCTAAGTGTCATCAACTGATGAATGGATAAAGAAGATGCGGTACATATAACCAATGGCATACTACTCAGCCTTAAAAAAGAAAGAAATGTTGTCATTTGCGGCAACATAGATGGACTTGGAGGACATTGTGGTAAGTGAAATAAGTCAAACAAAAACAAACACTGTAGGATATCACCTATATATGGAATCTAAAAAATACAGCAATCTACCGAATATAACAAAAAGAAGGGGAGACACAGATATAGAGAACAAACTAATGGTTGCCAGTGTGGAGGGGGAGGAGGGGGCAATACGGGGTGGGGAAGTGAGAGATGTAAACTACTGGGTGTACGATAGGCTCAAAGATGTATTGTACAACACAGGGAATATAGCCAATATTTTGTAATAACAGTAAATGTAAAGTGACCTTTAGAAAGTATATAAAAATATTTTAAAACAGAAATCATACTGAAAATTGGAAACAATTTAAATGTCCATCAACAGGAAAATGCACATATAAATTATTGTACTTCCCTACATGGGAATCCTACATTGTGAGGAAAGTACATGAACTAGACAGATCTTTATGTGTCAGCATGGATGAACCTAGCAAAGATAACACTAAAAAAAGCAAGTAAGAAGAGAAAACATAGTAGAATACTATATGAGGTTTAAGAATACTTAAAAATGTAGCCTAAATAGAAAGACATCCATGCAGTGATGGAGACCAAGTTCAGAAGAGTGGTTACCCAGGGTCAGCTGGGGAGTGGCTGTGTTTGGGAAAGTGGTCGCAGCAGGCTCTTCAAGAGGAATGGTAATGTTTCACTTCACACGCTGGCTGGAGGACGGAGGAGTGTCTGCGATATTATAATGTGAGCATGCTGCATGTGAAAGCCATTTCTGACCACATCTAGGGGATCTGATACGCGGGAGCTGGTAGTGGGTGGAGGCATCCAGAAGGTGGTGGTAGAAGAGGAACGTTGTATGCATAACGCCTAAGGCCTGACCAGAGAACGACCACTGTTCTAGAAACTGGACAGAAATCCAACTTCTACGACCAATGTTAAAAGACAAACTGAGGCATATTTAAAATAAGACTTTACGTGAGCAAAAATAGATTCAATTCAGGCACCACCAAAGCGGAAATGGTGAGGAGCACTCCAGCCACAGGAGCTGCAGAGATGTTTATTTTAAAAGGGCAGAAGCAAAGCAAGGTAATGACTGACTTGTTATAACTTTAAAGCCTAGTTGGTGATTTGTGACTCGTTGTCCTCAGCAGTGTTCGCCACCCTGAGGCGTTGACAGACTTAGATTTTTGTTGGTTTACATAGGCGGCCGCATCACTAGAGCCACCGCAGGCTAACGGCCTCCTTGCAGGGTTAATTTACTAACACCAGTTGTCTGAGTCCTTACTCTTACTCAGTCACTTCACTTCCTACGCCTCAGTTTCTCTTCTGGAAAGTGGATATTCAGTAGTAAATTCTCTGTGGAGTTGTCAGTACCAAACAAAGTGATTATTAGTAACCACGATCATGTCCTGAATGCATGGAACACGTCACCATTTGCCAACTACCGTGTCAAATTAGCAGAAACTACAGAAATTAAGAGCTCTCCGCATAAATTCACACACCCGTGCACCAGGTAAGGGACCACAGGCAGACGTTCACTCAGCCTTTCGTGTGTCCCTCACGGAGTGCAGGCTCTCTCCTGGGTGGGGGGAGCACAGACACTTACGGGAGTTTACTTTTAAAATGCGTTGATACAACCAGGTCTCAGTTTTGTTTGGATGAGTCAGCAAACGCTTTTTGGAAACCCCAAAGTCTCCACACCTCGTATGTTTCGCGCTGCCTTAGTCTCAGAGCTCAAGCCCCTACTTTTCAGGCCGCGTCACCGTGGGAGACAGGGCTGCGTGCGGGCGCACGGCGAGCGTGCTGACGTCCTCGAGCCCCGCCCCAACGGTCCCGCCCGCTGACGTAAACCCCAGCTCCGTGGCATGGAGGCCCTAGATGCCTGCGCCAACACCGGGCCGCGCGGGGTCTCTGGAGCGCGGCATGGGGGAGTCGGCGTAGCTGGGGCCCGTGGCCCTATGTCTTCTGGCTGCGACGCCGGTCCTGCGCAGGCTGCGGGGCCGCAGCCGCCGGGCGGTGGGCGCCCGAGGGGCCGGGGCCCCCAGGCGGGTGTGGCCATCGTGTCCGCAGCCAGCGTTCCCGAGGCCGTGCTTGGGCCATGATCACTCGGTGAAGCTGTGCCGGGACAGCGCGGCCGACTTCTTTCCGCGCTCTGAGGACCTGTGCGCGCTGCAGGACTTGGTGCCTCTGCCCTCTGTGCACGCTTCCCTGCGGGATGCCCCGCCGGACTTAAGGCCGACCGCCTCCGCGGGGTGCACTTGGCGCTGCTCCTGAGCACCCGCTGCCCCTGATTTGTATCCAGAGCTTCTTCCATCCACGGCTTGTCGAGACAGGTTTGTACTTCCCGCTTCCAGGGCCCCTCGTGTTGGCGCTGAGAAGCGGGGTTTTTGATGGTGCAAGGTGGAGGGTGGGCACTAGAACCAGTGCCCAGTGCCCGGGTGTGCGTGCACTAGACGGGGCGTGTGGCCTAGGACTCCTGCCAGCTCGGTGACCCCGGCCGAGTGCCTTAAGGCTTCTAGGTCTCAGTGTTCTCATCTGTAGCGTGGGCTTAGCAGGTCCCAGTCTCTGTGGTGGTTACAAGGATGCACTGTATTAATGCTTCTAGACTCTACAAAGTAGAACACTTAGCACAGTTTGGAGCATCGTTAATTGTTGCACAGATGTTTCCTGGTCTGTTGAATGACTTTGCCTGGTACACACCAAAGCGATTAGGAAATGGATATATCCCAGCTTCATTTCCTTTCCATTAAAACAGGGTTCAGGAAAAAAATTTTTTTTCAATAGTCGTATCAGATAGTGCAAAGCTCACTGGTGTGAAGGCAGCTTAGGGTTTGAATTCCAGGGCTTATGCTGTCTGTGGCCTGGGCAGGTTTCTTATGGACTACAATCCCCACACTTGTAAAATGACATTAATAACCACTCTTTCTGTGGGTTCTTAGAATGAATTAAGCAGGTTATGTGTGTAAAGTAGCCCGGCACTTGAATGAGTTGTCAGAACCAAGGGCTGCTGGAGACGATGCTTCTGCCCTAGGTAATCTCCCCTTCTACTGGGCGGCAGGTAAACACAAGCACAGTAGTCAGTGCTCTGGAAGAAGTGAGTTCTGGTGCTATAGAGCATAGAATCTTTTTTTAAATTGAATTATTATTTTATATTGGAGGTTAGTTGATGTACAATATTGTGTTAGTTTCAGGTGTACAGCAAAGTGATTTAGTTATTCATGTATCCATTCTTTTTCAGATTCTTTTCCTGTAAAGTTTGTTACAGGATATAGAGTAGAGTTCCCTGTGCTATGCAGTAGGTCCTTGTTGATGATCTGTTTTATA
The DNA here is from genome assembly GCF_964165515.1 of Mesoplodon bidens. NCBI lineage: Eukaryota > Metazoa > Chordata > Mammalia > Artiodactyla > Ziphiidae > Mesoplodon > Mesoplodon bidens. Next base: position 6,554 of record NW_027671248.1, on the reverse strand, counting down.
TAGAGTCGTGTGTGTATGTTAATGCCAAACTCCTAATGTATCCCTCCCCCCGATCTTTCCCCTTTGCAGAGCACAGAATCTTGGAAGGGAAAGTTCAGGGTAGGCTTCTTGGAGGAGGTGCCATCCTTTCTAAGGATATGTAGAAGCTCCTGGGGTGGCAGGAGAGAGCAGTGTGTGTTGATGTTTGAGAAATATAAGAAAATATGGCAAAACTAATGTACAGGACTGGAACTCAGGGTTTGGGAAAGAAATGAGAGTTGATACTGGAAAGTTAGTGGGGCCCAAGAGAAGGGGGCCTTGTTTGTCCTGTCAGAAGTTTGGGTGTTTATCCTGAAGGCTGTGGGAAACACCAAAGAAGACTGAGATGGACTTGTGGTTCAGAGGCTCACTCGGACCTCCATGTGGAAGGCAGTTGATTTGGTGCAGGCTGAGTTGTAATCTGAGGGTCCCACTTAAGTTATAAAAGGTGGGACTGGATTTTGCAGATCTGAGAGAGAATGGGTGAGGCCTGGTGACCAGTTAGAAAAGAGAGGGCAGCAAGCGTGGGTGACAGTTTACAGCTGCATCTTTTTGAGAGATACAGAGCACAGTAGAAAGGGATTGGGGGTGGCGAGAGGATCTTACTTCATCTTCAGTGCTTTAGAGGGGCCTGGTAGACGGGTCTGGACCCAAGGTACAGATCTGGGCTTTTTGGGAGGACAGGTGTTTGAAGGCATGGGAGAGACTTAGGTTACCCACAAGAAGATCCAAAGAATCATAGGTCTTAATCATAGACTTAATAACTAACAGTTGCAGCCTCTTCCAGGGATGTGACTTTAACCAGTTACTCTGGAATTACCTGGTTAGTTCCAGTGAGATAATCTGCCTCATAGACAGGTGACATCCCCCCCAAAAAGGTGACCTTGCTTGAAATAATACTTTGTTAGAAACTTCTTTTTGCCCCCTTCTGTGTATAAAAGCCTTCCATTTTGTACAGATCCTCAGAGCTCCTTTCTGCTTGCTAGATGGGATGCTGCCCAATTCATGAATCATTGAATAAAGCCAATTACATCTTCAAATTTACTCCATCAAATAATGTTTTTTAACACAAGAATTAATATTGAAAATGTAATCATGTTGGTCAAAGCTATTTGTGAGTATATGAAAATATAACATTTACATCTAATGCTTATACTTATAAATTATAGTAAGTCCCCTACATATGAATGAGTTCCATTCTGAGAGCTCATTCATAAGTCCAATTTGCTCGTTAAGTCCATCAAAGTTAGCCTAGGTACCCAACTAATACAACAGCTATATACCATTGCTTTTACACTTGCTTCCAAACATCCTGGGCTTGAAATAAAGATACTGTATTATTATACTGTATACAGTACTGTACAGTAAAATACACAAAAGCACAACCACTTGTAGAGGACGCATGCACGTGACAATGGAAGCCAGACACATGAAGTAACTTACATGATTGGACATGCGAACACACGTTTGCATCTTTGAAAGTTTGCAACTTGAAGGTTCATATGTAGGGGGCTTACTGTATTGCAGAAGTAAAGTAAAAACTATGTCAGGATAAAATATTGGAATTAAAGAATTCTGGATTTATTATATAATTTGGAAAGTAATAATTAACATTTTAACATGTACTATTTTAGAAAGTAGCCATTGTAAGATAAAAACAGTATATAATATCTAAAATAGTGTGACCAAAACTGCAAGAACTGATAAATTAATTTAGCAAGGTAGCATGATACAGGATTAACATACAGAAATCTGTTGCATTTCTTTACACTAATAATGAAATATCAGAAAGGGAAAGTTAAAAAAAAATCTCTTTGAAAATCATATAAAAAGAAAAATACTTAGGAATAAAGCTGACCAAGGAGGTGAAAGACCTATATTCTGAGAACTGTAAAGGAATTTGAAGATCATTCAAAGAAATGAAAAGATATGCCATGTTCTTGGATTGGAAGAACTAATATTGTTAAAATGGCCATACTGCCCAAAGCAATCTACAGATTTGATGCAGCCCCTATCAAATTACCAATGGCATTTTTCACAGAACCAGAACAAATAATGCTAAAATTTATATGGAACCATGAAAGACCCAGAATTGCCAAAGCAATCCTAAGGAAAAACAACAAAGCGGGAGGCGTAACTCTCCCAGACTTCAGACAATACTACAAAGCTACAGTAAACAAAATGGTGTGGTGTTGGCACAAAAACAGACATATGGGTCAGTGGAACAGAATAGAGAGCCCAGAAATAAACCCACACACCTATAGTCAATTAATCTCTGACAAAGGAGGCGAGAATATAAAATGGGAAAAGGACAGTCTCTCTGCAAGTGGTGTTGGGGAAGTTTGACAGCTGCATGTAAATCAATAAAGTTAGAACACACCCTCACACCCTACACCAAAATAAATTCAAAATGGTTTAAAGACTTAAATATAATTCATCACAGAATAAAACTCCTTGAAGAGAACTTAGGCAAAATATTTTCTGACATAAATTATACCAATGTTTTCTTAGGTCAGTCTCCCAAGGCAATAGAAATAAAAGCACAAACAAACAAACAGAACACAATCAAACTTATAAGTTTTGCTCAGCAAAGGAAAACATAAACAAAATGAAAAGACAACCTATGGAATGGGAGGACATATTTGCCAACAATTCGGCTGACAAGGGATTACTTTCCAAAATATACAAACAGCTCGTACAATGCATAACAACAACAACAACAACAACAAATCCAAAAATGGGCAGAAGACCTAAATAGACATTTCTCCAAAGAAGACATACAGATAGCCAAAAGGCACATGAAAAGATGCTCAGCTTCACCAATTATCAGAGAAATGCAAATCAAAACTACAATGAGATATCACCTCACACCAGTCAGAATGGCCATCATCAAAAAATTCTACAAATAATAAATGTTAGAGAGGGTATGAAGAAAAGGGCACCCTCCTACACTGTTGGTGAGAATATAAATTGGTGCAGCCACTATGGAAACTTGTATGGAGTTTCCTTAAAAAAATAAACAATAGAACTATCATATGACCAGCAATCCCACTCCTGGGCATGTAGCTGGAGGAAACTCTATTTGAAAAGATACATGCACTTCTGTGTTCATAGCAGCACTATTCACAATAGCCAAGACATGGAAGCAACCTAAATGTCCATCGACAGATGAATGGATAAAGAAGATGTACATATATACAATAAAATACTACTCAGCCACAAAAAAGAATGAAATAATTCCATTTGCAGCAACATGGGTGGACCTAGAGATTATCATACTAAGTGAAGTAAGCCAGACAGAAAAAGACAAATATCATATGATATCGCTTATTTGTGAAGTCTGAAAAAAAAATGATACAAACTAACTTATCTACAAAACAAATAGACCCACAGACCTAGAAAACAAACTTATGGTTACCATAAGGGATAACAGGGAGAGGAGTGGAGGGATAAATGAGGAATTTGAGATTAACATATACACACTACTATATATAAAATAGATAATCAACAAGGACACATTGTGTACCACAGGGAACTGTATTCAATATCTTGTAATAAACGATAATGGAAAAGAATATTAAAAAGAATATATACATATATATATATATATATATATATATATATATATATATATATAACCAAATCACATTGTCAGAAAATAACACATTATAAATCAACTATACTTCAATCAAAAAAAATAAAATAGTTGTGTGAAATGCAATTAGAGTAGTATATAAGTGAAATCAATCCAAAATTGAAAAGTTACACTAAAACACACACACACACACACACACACACACACACACACCCAAGTATATGTACCTACATGCTAACCAACAAAACAAATGTTGAAAATCAGATAAATAGAAAACATTAAATAAGTAAAATAAGATTGTAAGAATGAATCAATATATATGAAATTAAATGTGCCAAAGAAATAATCCAGGTTAAAAAAAATCAATAAGTCAATTTAAAAATAAAGTTATATGCTTTTTTGCAAGGGGATAAGTTTTAGGCCCTAAGTAAATTTAAAAAAACCCAAAAAACTTAGAATTTGAAATTAAAAGAGCATAAATTTATAAGCAAACCAAATATTTAAAATATCAATGATGTATTTGTGTTCATGTCAAACAAACAATACGTTAAATAGTAGTATTAAAGTCATCAGGATGATAAAAATCATACTGAGTATAAATTATAAATATGTATGCATCTAATAATAGCACCACATATATACACATGTAGCAATGTAGAAATGCTAAGAAGAAAAAAAAACTTAAATCCAAGCCAGGAATATTAACAAGATGTTAAGAATTGATAAAGATATAGAAGATTTAAACTAAACAAGATCTTGATATAATGAGTATAGATAGAACATGACACCTAACAAATGTAGAATGCATATCATTTTCAAGCAAACATAGCATATCCATAAAAATTAATCAGCTACAAGGTAATAAAGCAAGTTTTATTATATTCCCAGAACCAGTATCCTAAAGAACACATTCTTGACCAGAACGCAATTAAGCTGGTATTTGATATAAAGGGATTACTAAGGAACAACCACATCTGAAGTTAGGGAGAAATAAACTTACTCTTGTAAGTAACCCTTAGATGAAAGAAGAAATAATAAAGTTTAAAATAATATGACTGAATAGTAACAAAAATACTGCAGAGTGAAACTTCTCTGTTGAAGCTGAAGGGGTACTTTGCACAAAATAAAATACACTTAATTTAAAAATAAAGATAGTGACAGAAAATGCTGCAAAAAGAAGAAAGTGTTATAGCCGACAAGCCTACAAGTACAGGAAGGAAAATAAAAATCTTATTTATTGTCTAACCATCAGCGAGTGTGTGGAAGCCAGGAGAAATCTGGCTCCTTTCCCAGCTGAATATAAATGAAATTAAAGGAATTACAAGGCACAGGTTACTGATCACCAATAGACTTGCGTGCAGTATCAATCACATGAGAAAATGTATAATTGCTCCTACTGGGATGCAAAATTATTCCAACCAACATGTTCCTGCTCTCAAAGATGAGAATTATGAAGAAAAATGGAAGGAGTTAAGCTAGCTCTCGTGAGAAATAGAATGGTAGTCACTTAACTGAAGTTTTAAACCCAGCAGGAATCAACAAAATTCCTCCAAGTGAACTGCTTATACTTGTAAAATGGACTCACAAACCAGATGAAATGTTACCAAAATGTTCATTCAGGATTAACGGGTTTATAAATCAAGGGAAACACATTATTTTGCCATGGTACCCTTTATTTTACTAAGTCTATTTCTTAATTTTTTATCATGCCTTTTATCTAATGGATTTGAGATCATTTATTAGGTTACCATATAATATAATTAGGGAATCACATAAAACAGTTTGAAGTGCAAACATTGCAATGGGTGTTACAAGTCACCTGGATTGAGCTATTTATTATTATTGGGCTCTAAATTTGATTTATATCTTCATGGCACTAGAGTGTGGGCACCTTGAAGGCAGAACTAATGTAACATAACCTGTAGTTATTTTCCTAATTAGTAAAATATTTTCTTAAAGGAGTATTTAGTCCTTAATATGAATATTAGTCATACTATTCTTCCTCCTTACCTTTCTCACAGCCAAAAGTAACAAATAAAAATATTTGAATTACTGATTTTTGAAAATAAAATAAATGTCTTCATGATAAAAGTAAGAGTAACTGATAAAAAGACAGTGACAAATTGGAAATATACTTGCAATACGTGGCAAAAATATTAATTTCTGTGAGGAGAAAAACCGAATTTATAGGACACTAAGAATACAACTGGACATTAGACATGAAAACTTAACTTTGTTTATAATAAGATTAAATCTTACATTTTAAATTATTTTATCTAGAAAAGTGTGGGGAGGAAGAGTAGAAATGGGTGGAGATTGTAATAGGGGCTGGGCAGGCGTGAACCTACCCCCCGTCCCTGCCTCAGCGACCTAATGGCAGCAGCGGTCCCCATGGGTCGTGGTGCACAGAGGCCTCAGCACCTGGAGTACACGGACACTGTCATCCAGGTAAGAGCTTCAACCGGCTTCAGACTCTCTGCTCAAGTTTCAAAACTTGGTCCAGCTTTGATCAGTTGTCCACCCCAGGAAGAGGCCAGAGGTCAAGGTTCAGCTGCAAGGACTTTGCACATCATTACTTCAGGTCCGCCTCTGTGGTTGGGCTGTTCTCGTCAAAGGGCAGTTGTTGGCAGCTGGGAATTCACCTGACTGGTATTTGCTACAAATGATTCTCTCCAGTTTAAAGGAAAAGCCTGAGGGCCGGCGGGGTCCTGGGCGCCTGGCTCCCTCAGTGATGAAGGCTGGGCAGGGTCTGGGGACCTGGCCTGGAGGGCACCGCCACCTGAGATCTGCTTCTTCAAGCAGGCCTGGGCACTGGTGGGAGAACCCAGACTGGTTGATGGACGGACACTCCCGGGCAGGGTAACCAGCCTGCACACAGACCCCCTCCTCTTGGCCAGGACCTGGACTCTGGAGAGCAAGAGTTGAGCCTCGGGACCTTGCC